>NW_024424564.1:20722765-20908037 GCF_017311325.1 Ursus maritimus
ACTTCAACTGTTTATCTGCCCTCATCTTCCCCCATTTAAATTATAAATGTCTACAAAAATCAGGGTAATATTTGGGTTTTGGGGGGACTTGGGGGGTAGAGAGTATTTATATATTGTTTAAGTTTTTCAAAAGCATTACTCATTTGTCCTAATGCATTCAATTATAATCAAGTTAGGTTTGTGCATACCATTAAAGCAATAAAGTGATACCTCTGCCCTCATGTCATGTTCTCAGTCACTGTCCTCATGTCAACAGTAACCAATATTCTAACTATTCTTAAGCACAGATTAGTTTTGCTTTTAAGGTTTGAGATTTTTGAGCTTTTTATAAATGAAATTGTACAGTAAGTACTTTTGTGTCTGTGTCTTTCACTCAATATAGGATTCATCTGTTCTATAGGAAATAGAAATACCTTGTTCATTTTTATTGTTATTTAGTATCCCACTGTATGATTATGCCACAATTGATCCATTCTACTGTTGATGGACATTTGGCTAGATTCCACTGTGGGTTATTAAGGATAGTGCTGCTTTGAATATCCATATATATGCTAAATAAATTCCACTCTCACAATTTAAACCCCCAATGGCAATGTATAAAAATCTGCATCTTTATCGATACTTTGTATTTTTCATATGTTTTGTTTTATTTGCTTGTTTTTAGCCATTACGATAAATTTGTTGTTATGGATTGAATTGTGTCCTCCCAATATTCATATGTTGAAGTCCTAATCCCCACTACTTCAGAATGTAACCTTACTTAGAGATATGTTCTTTACTGAAGTAATCTAGTTAAAATAAGGTTATTAGGGTGGGCCCCAATCCAATACGATCATTTCCTTCTGAAAAGGGGAAAGTTGGAAATAAGATATGCACGCAAGGAAAACAAACATGAAGATCAAGGCAAAGATCAGGGGGATGTGTTTAAAAGTCAAGAAACGTCAAGATTAACAGAAAACCAGCAGAAGGTAGGAGAGAGGCATGGACCTGGCTCTTCCTCACAGTCCTTAAAAGGAACCAACCCTGCTGACACCTTAATCCAGCCTCCGAAGGGAGACAATATATTCTGTCATTTTCCAGAAAAAGTATAAAGAACACTTTGGGAAATCTCGTAGCTTTTCTATTGAAACTTTAAAATAGCCTTTATTTTTAAAGAGTATTTTTAAGTTCACAGCAAAATTGAGCAGGAAGTACAGTGTTCCCATATACTTCCTGCCCCCATAGATGCCCAGCCTCCCTGACTACAAAATCCCTCACCAGAGTGCTACATTTGCTACATTAGACAAACCTGCATTGACACAAAGTCCACAGTTAACATGAGGGTTCACTCTTGGTGGTGTATACAGGTTTGGACAAATGTATAACATGTATTCATCATTATAGCATCATACAGAATAGTTTCACTGCCCTAAAAACCCCCTGGGCAACATTTACTTATTCCTCCCTTTCCACTAACTGTAGGCAACCACTGATCAATTTTTCCTGTGTCCATAGCTTTACTTCTTCCAGAATGCCGCATAGTTGGAATCATATAGTACTTTTCTTTCAGTTAACCGTATGCATTTATGGTCCCTTCGTGTCTTTTCACGGTTTGGTAGTTCATTTCGTTTTAGCCATATTGAATTTTTATATACAGACCCTGCTAAATTCACATATTAATTTGAATTATAAGGCGTATCATTAGATTACTGGGATCTTTTCTAATCCTTATATTTTTTTTAGTTCATGAGGGACATGTGAAGAAAGACTCATAAATGCCCGCTTCCACAGTCTTATTACCATTTCCTGTTCCAGCCAAAGCAGAATGGATTTCTTTAGGGAGTAGGATGTTTATTGTCTCCCTCACACTTAGGGGTCTTTCTTTCCCCAAGCCTTCAACAAGGCTAAATAAATAAATAAATAAATTCAATTCACTGGGTCTCCCTGGGTCATTCCTAAAGTGTATGTTTTCCTCTGAGTTTTCATTAGTTTGTTCTATTGAGGTGTTAAATCTCAGAAAATGGGATATAAGTTGGTTAGAATTCTATTTTGGTTACATAAATCAACTACTATTGATAACAACTGATTAGTTCAAACTATTGGTTGCACTAAACTTGCACTTCAAAATTTGGGCAGGTATGTATAGAACTGATGACAGCATCAGTTCTCCAACTGCTTTCACTAAGTGCAGTATTTTTTAAAACTAATGTGACAACGGTTTCCTCAGAAAATAACAAAACCGTCCAGTTCCCTTTGCATCAAGTGGATCTGTACGTAGGAAGTGTTTTCCAGAGATGGGTTTATATTTTGATAGTCTAAGACATTTGTATTTACCATATTTCTGCGAATATATCTTCACTGAAAGTCCACTGCCACACCTGCAGCAAAGAGTCCTCAAATTCATAAAATAATAAATAGAAAATAATCCATTTATTTACAGGGTGAAGGTAAATAAGGCACTAATTTAAGCTTTATTCTTTTGGAACAACAACTTACTTTTTTTTTTTTTCCATTTTGTAGATCAGGTCCCCTCCTATAAATCTATTTTCAAGCAGAATTTATGCCCTGACTTTAAAGTTTTGTAAGGATCCTCTTGACCTCAACAATAAATGGCTAGACATCAGTGTTGACTGTTTCCTAGCAGCAAATTAAATGTTAGTACATTCCTGATAGTCACATGGTCCCCTCATTTCAGAAAGCTGTTTATTAAGGTCAAGGTTAATTAACACTTCAGATAGTAACAGAGACCCCTTGTCAGCATCGAGAGTTATTCCTGCAAATGTCATTGGATCTGTTACAGGAAACAGGAGCTATTTATGATCTCACTCATGGCCTCCTCTCATATGGAGCTGTCCGTGTACAATCATAGTGAATCACAGCAGTTTTTCTCAGGGCTATGCTCGAACCAGTAGCTGCCAAATACTAATACAATATTTGGTGTAGGGCCAAATGGGTAATTTCTCCTTCTCTTTTACATCTACCTACATATGAAGCATTCCATGTGGTGAGACCAAGCATAATAAAGTCTAACTGGAAAAAACACTTCAGAAAGAAAACTAGAAAGTGGTATCCCATGGGTAAAGTCTATTTGTGTGCTAAAACATCTTTTGTTAGGTCAAGCATAGATTTCTTTCTAGGTTCTTTCTTTAATCGATTCCTTCCCAAATTTCAATTCAACTGAATGACAATATACTGAAAACAACCTGCAATTTCCTGGGGCCCCAAAATAAAGTGAAATCAAACAACTCAATTTTGATAATGGAAAAGCACTTTTTTGCTCCTAAGTAATGAGTCAAATGAACTGTTACAAGAAATCCATTGTGTGTCTATCTACTCTCAAATGAACCGTATTTTGAAAAATATACTAACCAATCACCTTCACGTGCATTCAAGCCCATTCTACTAGAACTAATGTGCTGTCCCAAAACTGCCAAAGATAAAAGTAATTTCTTTATTTTTTATTTTTTTACTTTAATGTTTTTTTTATTATGTTAGTCACCATACAGTACATCCCTGGTTTCTGATGTAAAGTTCGATGATTCATTAGTTGCGTATAACACCCAGTGCACCATGCAATACGTGCCCTCCTTACTACCCATCACCAGTCTATCCCATTCCCCCACCCCCTCCCCTCAGTTCGTTTCTCATTTCTGACATTGTTTATCACAAATGAAAATGAGAGAAGTCTAAGATAATCCTAAAAAATAAAAAAAGTGCTAAACTGGAATGGGAAGGGAAGGGTAATGTAACATGCAGTACATAATATTTTCATATTTAAAGTGAGCCCCATAACCTAACATAATAAAAAAATTATTATTAAAAAAATGAAGTACATAATATGAAAAAAACAATAAAAAAATAAAGTGAGCCCCAAAGGAAGTGAAGATGAAAACAGAGACTCATGCCTAACTATGAACAATTAATGTACAAACATCTATTGAATTTGATGAAATGCTCCCACATATCAACTCCTGGGGAACAGTAAATGGAGACACTGCTTGTATCCAAAATCTACCACAAAAAATTTGTTGATATTTCCCTTAATGAGAATTCTTTTCCTTTAAAAAAATATAAATGGACCTAAGTGGACTGATGATTTTTACCGAAAAAGACTCATAGATACTTATACCCAACAATTAAATTTTCTCTCCTCAATAATAATAAAAGTAAAGTGGTGTCTAGTAAGTATAAGATCTAACATGTTCTTTTGAACAATTCTTTCCCCTGTATATTAAAGCACTTCTCAACATTTAGACAATTAATTATTAAGTATAATACTTTTCTAATCTGTAATAGGGAGTGTCTTATTCAAATCAAACCTTTTTGTACACACAATAGTTGCAGCAATTAGTAATGCTTCTGAATCATTTCTTTGACTTACAATTATAGCTAAAATTATTAATGGATTAGTCTCATTTACAGAGGAGAAATCTCTGTGTAACTTCTATATAAAACCGTATATAATTTCTATAACTATAATACAAAAATAAAATTTCTAAGCATTGAAATAAAATTCAAATGATATAGATGAACTGCTATAAATAAATTATATACCATGTTTCTCTGAATCAAATGAGAATGTTCTATTAAAAGTTTGACAAAAATATCTACACAGAGGTATCTTTAGAACAAACAGAATGTATAATTAAGTTCAGAGGAATAAATCTCAATTTATTCATTTGTTCATGATCATTTGTTCATGATTCATTTGTTCATAAGAGGTCAATGCAATTTTTAAAAAATCAAGAATATGTCCTAGATGGGATAGTCACCTTATAAAGTGATATTCTTTTTACGTTTATGTTTAATGTTCATAAAAGTAGCGAAAAAGAAATAATGATGACACTCTTCTAAACAGTGGCATAAATAGTTATGTTACTTAGTGACCTTGTAACATACAGAGCATTTGCGGTTCATAAAAGTGAAAGCTAAAAACCCCAGAAAAAAAGGCATTTGATATGAAAGAAAGACATATTACCTTTTATTTCATGTTGGCTTGCTTCCCGTCTTCTTTCTAGTTCTTTTCTGTCATAATTCAACCTCTTTAAGCACATAATTCCATACTGTAAACTTGTTCTGTTATTTTTTTAAAAAAAGAAGAAAACACACTGAATTTACTCAGCAGATAATAAATGTTCTTTGATTAACCATAGTCATCATTATGTACTACTTCTTAGGGCAATGAAATAACAGATTACATTTGTAATTAAATCCTTTAGTACTGGTGGGAAATAAACTACAGTTATTTCAAGTACACAATGTTTCTAAAGAGCAAAAATATTAATTTCAAAATAAGAAAACCGTAACTTGAAAATAAGTATGGATTATGTTGTTCAACCATATGTGCTTGTCTTCCATTAAGCTATTTTGACATTATTTGCAGACAAATGAACACTTTACTCACTTGGAAAGAATTTAAAGCCACTATTATGATGAAAAGAAGGAATTTATAAAAAATGAATACTTTCTTCTTAAGCTGATGAGAAAAATAATATATAAACATGAGTAAGTTAAAATAAGATAGAGAACCACATACCAAAATGAACAGCCACCACCTCTCAGTCATAGAGTATGTGAAAGAAACAAGTCAGCAGATAAGAAACTCTGCGTGGAAAGGATATTGTGGAAGAGCAGAAAACTGACTGATCCTTAAAGGTCAGGTGGCAGAGAAAGGGTTATTAAAGAAGATGGAGTACCATGAACACAGGACTGCCAATGAAATTTTAAAAGTGTGGTGATAGTGAGACCTACTGTACGGAGTTGGAAATCCATGCCAGGAAGTAGGGAGGAGTAAGATTACATATGGAGAATGCGGTAACATTAAGGAAAGCCTGCATGCAGCGTAAGCGTGGAGTACACCCAGGTGACACAGACCTATTTGGATGGTTTTCACAAGGAAAAGAATTGATCATAAACGGTTCCGGCGTAAGAAGACTAACCCGTCAGGAAAATCAGAGACAGGAAGAATAGGTTAACCTAAGGGTAGGGGAATCAACTAAGGGGCCAATGCTGTGAAAATAAAGGGCACAAAAAGGACAACTGCCATGAGCATAAAAAGAAAATCTAGAAACAAGAGATGTTCAGAGAGAAGAGAGAAGACGTGGTGATATTAGATATAAAAGATGTGAAAGAGTACAATAGGAAAAAATAATTTCTAGGCTTCAAGAGTAAAGAGCATTGTTACTAGTGATTTCTTGTTTAGAAATACACACAAATTTAGACACACACTGGCCAGGTTACACCCAAGCATTGGATACATTTCTAAGCCTTGCATTTTAATAAGGACAAGGCTGAGTTAAAATATTTTAGAATCAAAGGAACTGGAAAAGAAATCAAAGTGGTATGGGCTGAACTATGTTCCCTCAAATTCAAATGTTCAAAACCCTTAGTATTTCAGAATATGACTATATTTGAAGATAGGGTTTTTAAAACGTTAATTAAATTAAAATATAGCCCTTAGGGTGGATACTATTCCAGTCTCACCGGTAGGTGTCCTCATAAGAAGAGGAAATTTGGGGGCACCTGGTGGGTTTGGTCAGAGGAGCATGCGACTCTTGATCTTGGGGTCGTGAGTTTGAGCCCCACGTTCGGTGTAGAGATGACTTAAAATAAATAAATAAAGAAAAAAAAAAGAAGAGGAAATTTGGATATGCAGAGAAACAAGGAAAGTGCACACACAGAGGAAAGACCATTAAGAACTTAACAAGAAGGCAGCCATCTGCAAGCCAAGAAGAAACGAATCACGCTGACACCTTGATCCTGGACTTCTAGATTCCAGAAGTGCGAGCAAATCAATTTCTGTTGTTTAATCCACCCAGTCTGTGGTATTTTGTTATGGCAGGCCCAGCAAACTAATGTAGTGGAAAAACAGGCAATACTGATGTAATACCAGTCATCGACATTAGGCAGCTTGAGGTTAAACCAATGGCTCTTGGCTCATTTCTGCCAAGTTTTTATAGGTAATATAAAATTGTACTACAAGGAGGATATATATTATTACAACAATGTCTATAAGATGGGAAATTGGGACATAAATACAGTAGGATACACTATGCAGTCAGTACTACCTGTTTTAAGTCAAAACTAAGCACAGCATGAAGATGAAGCTTGTGTATTTCCCAGAACCAAGAGAACCCCACTGTTTCAGTAATTTTTATTAAAAAAAAAACTTGATCATTGTAATAATCATTTTTACTATAATGTACAACAATTAAAAGTCAATCTACTGAAGAATGGGAAACAGGAACAAATATGTCATCAAAGATTCTAGTATTAGAAAATCTAATACAACCACACAAAATTTGAGTTCAATGACAGGGAACTCACTGCCTAATAATGTGTATACTATAGGGTAACTGAGAGTCACACAAAGCTGTTCTTTCTATTGAACAGAAATCATTCACCCTACCATCTACACTTATCTGAACTAGAAAAGTACATGTTCAACTGAGCAAATATTATTCTTCCATCATGTAATAATATCAAAACACAGGAAAACATCTGAAGTCTACCCTTATCCAAGCTAAGTGTCTTTAATTTTTTCAACTTTTCAGGGTGCCTTGGTGGCTCAGTCAGTTGAGCGTCCGACTCCTGGTTTCAGCTAGGGCCATGGTCTCAGGATCACGGAATCGAGCCCTGCATCCAGCTCCATGCTGGGAGTCAAGCCTGCTTAAGATTCTCTCTCCCTCTCCCTCTGCCCACCCCCCAACCCCCCGCTTACACAGGCACTCACTTGCTCTCTCTCTCTCTCCCTCAAAATAAAAAATAAATAAAATAAAATAAATTTTTAAAAAATTAATTCAACTTTTCCACCAGGCTCTTACCACTTTATCAATAACAATTTAATGCCCATAAATTAATACAGTTTCTTATTGTCGTCTCACCATATGGCAGGACTTCTACTGAGTTCGACAATAAACACAATCTAAATACGCCCTGTGAAGCCATTAACCAAAACTGAGATTTTTGTGCCAAGTATAAATCATCTTTTTCACTTGATCTACTTTTAAATCATGGATTCCCATTCAACATTTTAATGGTTTTAAAAAACTATATCATATTTATCTCTACTAAATTTAATCCAACAGTGTCAACAACTGTATTAAGATTCAAAACATCTCCATAAGTTTAATTGAAGAGCTCCAATTATTATCTCTTTATCCTAACTATATGTCATCAACATATCTGATTTTTTATACCATTTTCATTCCAGTCGCTAATTAAATGTTGGACAGGATGTGAACAAATAGGGTTTTGCAAGCCAAAATCATCTAGATTTATATTTATTAATTTATCATAATAAACTATATATGAAACCATAGAAACAAACTCAACTACAGAGAACAAACTGAGGGTTGATGGAGAGAGTTGGGTGGGGGATGGGAAATGGGTGATGGGTATTAAGGAGGGCACTTTTTGTTTTGAACGTTAGGTGTTGTATGTTAAGTGATGAACCATAAATTCTCCTGAAACTAATATCATGCTATATGCTAACTAACTGGAATTTCAATAAAAATTTGAGGAGCACCTGGGTGGCTCAGTCAGTTAGGCATCTGCCTTTGGCTCAGGTCATGATCCATGGTCCTGTAATTGAGCCCTCTCCCTGCTCAGCAGGGAGTCTGCTTCTCCCTCTCTCTCTGCTCCTACCCCCTGCTTGGTGTGCTCTCTCTCTCTCTCTCAAATAAATAAATAAATCTTAAAAAAATAATAATAAATTGAAGCAAACAAAACATAATCCAACTGACAAGTTCTCACATAACCTACAAAGATAGCAGCATGACATTTATGACATGGTATGATAACAAGCTTCTTCCCCCTACATAGTAAACAACTTGAAAAAAGAGTTTGCATCTTATTCATGTGTCCTTATGGCTGTCTCATAATCCATTCAGTATTTTTTCCTGAAAATTAATGCACAAACAAAAATATTGAAAGTTTTATATGAAAACAAAAAAAAAACCCAAACATTTTCTTCAGAGAAGAATTCCTTCTCAAATTTTTTCTAGTACGTACCTAAATTATATAATTTATAACCATATGTATATTTATAGAGTAGAAACGGACAATTCTATTCTTAACAAATAATTTCCTAATATCAAAACATACACAGATACAAATCACAAACACAGAACTTCCTAAAGATACAGAAAAAAAAAAAGATTCACACTGCATGAGAATTTTGTACAAGTGTGGTTCCATAAACTTTGAGCTCATAATATGTATATAGCTCTACATTAGATAGTTCCTGAGATTTGCTGCATGAAAATATCTGCCAAGTATATGCACACAGACATTTTGAATAGAATGATTCTCTATTTCCTAGACGTTTTTTGTTCTAGTAATATGTATATTATTTATTGTTTCATTTTAATTACTATTTGAAAAAAACTTACCGATGAAAACTATCCACCATTTTTAAATGGACACGGAGATCTTTTTTTGTTAGGTGATCTAACATTCTTGCATCTACCAAGCATTCCATAAAATAACTTCTGTATTGAGGTAACCCCAGGCTGGGAAGCCATTCATTTCCAATCCATTCATGGTTCATATCTCCATAAGCCAGAGTCTGTAGAAAAACCGGACACTAGAATTGTTTTATAGCAGTCAAGTTTCTTAGCCAATAAAATGAGATGGTAATAGGAGGATATTGCTGCATATTATTATAACTGACATTTAATTACTATGATATGGGAAAAAAGCAGACATAATACCTAGCCTTTAAGTATTTGATCTATTTGACAAAATGGAACTCTGGGTACATGTATCATGGTACCTGCTTACAGAAAACGATTGTGTTTGTTTTGTATTCCCAAAAGAAATTGCATTCTATACAAATGTGCATTTTTAAATTAAAAATAGGATTAATGGCATAATATAAATGTTGAGCTTAAAGATTCTTTGTAAGTTTATTTAATTTAATTGATTTTTATCTGTCAGCTAATACTCCACCTTTTTCTTCTCCTTGATGCTAGTACCACCACTGATATGGTATAATGGCAAATCTCAATGTGAAAACAGAAACCTTGGTAAACAAATAGAGAAAGGAGCAACAAGGCTAGAGAGACCAAATGCTGAAGCTTTGTGTCAACACCGTTGTTATCTAGTGAATCATGCAGCCAATGGTCCATAAAGGTCATTGGAAAGAATCAGTCTCTTTTAGAAATCAATCCGTATACACTCTGTATTTAAGAAGCAGGGTATAAAAAAACATATAATAATAAAACATAATAAATAAAAATATAATAATAATAAATTATTATAAAATAATAATAATATAATATAATAAAACAAAACAAAACACAAAGAACTGAGCTATTTAATAAAACATCTAACCAAACATTGTTCCTGACAGCCAAAATGAACACCAAAGTCAACCATCACCTCTAAACCAACTGTTAAAAAGGACTGTTACTATGTACTAATTTTACCATATCTTTTATTCAGTTCTTTATGATACAACAAGTTCACAATTGTAATTATAACATGTATTTCTAATGAAAGTCTCAGGTGCTCCCCTTCTTTTGTGTGTTCTTAAAAAGGATGAAATTCTTACCAAATCAAAATCAAATACCACCCTAATTTACTGAATGTTTCAGTACAGGTCCTATTAATAACTACCAAAAATTTTCCTTACAGTCAAAGGTTTTGAATCAGATGCGCAATCTCGCACATTAATTCTTTAGGCTGTTATGTCATGTGGAAATGGCTGAAAAATGTGCCGCTTCCTTGCAAACACACATGCTTGTTCAAAGTACAGATGCCTGTCTCATATCGCCATCTCAATGAACGGAAGTGACTTTGGACCTTCAGTCTCAGGGCTGACACACGGCCTTCAATCCCAGGCCGCCCACGCTTTCCATTATACTTTAAAGCATATGTTTCATAAGGTTTTTTTTTAACACCCCCTTTTATATCCAACTGGAATGATTCCTGATTAAATATATTCCGGGGCGATTTCAGAGAAATTTAAGTTACAGTTCATTCTTTTGAAAAAGAAAGAAAATTTCCCTTTGAAAGAGGCCAGATATGAAATGATATTCATTTACTTTGCAAAATATGGTGATTTAAAAGACATATATAGTATTAAACATAACAAATTCAAATATACGTATTAGCCTAATCCTAAACTAAGTGAAGATTTATAATATGGCATATGACAGTTTCTTACTTTATATCCTCACAGCATACGAAATGATATTATTTTAGAGCATATGAATTTCCTACCTGGGCCCAGCTTCCTTCCTCAGATTCTTTCTGTGTTAGCAGCAGAGAATGATTAATAAAGCAGATAAATATAAATTAATCTCAAATGAAGACAGTAAAATTATTCTAGCAGAAGCAAAACTGTTTGTTACTGAAAATGTTAATTATGACTTAAGTACATAAATATACTGATCCTTATTCAAACCCACAGTAATAATTTAGCAGTTCAAGGGCAACCACATAGTTTCTAGTTAATTCCAATTAAACATACACACATATGACACATGGACTTTTCATGATACATTTGATCTGGTTATTCCAAACCTTTTTTTTAATTCTTAAAAGTATGTAGTTTTCCAAATGTAATGCGCTATAGTAAAATTTTCTGATTATGTATACACAAATGTACAATACACATAAATGTATACATACATACACACACATATAATGAAGAAATCTAACATAAAGTAAATTAATGAAGTATAAAAGTAATGGTTTCCCTTTAACAAAGCTTTGTGGTAATCAAATAGATTTCAGCAATGGTCAAAAGTAAACAAGAGTAAAACCAAACCCAACAAACTGAACTAGAAATACAGTTAGAAAGTGACACTGGCATTTTTATCCTTCATAAACTAGATAATCAATTTTTCACATATGGATACAACCAAAAGGACATTAAATTAAAAGAAGCTGCTAAGAATAAAATGTATGACATGCCCAACTTTGTTACTTTAAATAAAAAAATGACAATTTGTAATATTATATTTTTAAAAGCTTACAAATATCATCAAAGTCACTAAAAATATCTTTAAGCCTGTGCTTTGAATATCAAATGAACAGAATTTTTTTTGGGGGGTGGAGTTTTAAGTTCTGTATTGGTTAATTACAAGAAACTAAACGATTATATTAAATATGAGTCTTTGGGGCACCTGGGTGGCTCAGTTGGTTAAGCATCGGACTCTTGACTTCGGCTCAGGTCACAATCTCAGGGTGGTGAGACTGAGGCCCGCATTGGGCGCCGTGGTCAGTGGGGAGTCTGCTGGGGATTCTCTCTCCTCTTCCCCTCCCCTATCCCTCTACCCCTCCCGTCTTTCCTTCTCTCAAATAAATAAATAAATAAATCTTAAAAAGAAAAAAAGAAAAAAAGGAGTGTTCCATCTGAACTTTTCTATTACAAGTTTAATTGGGCTTGATAACATGTATTACCTGTGAATACACCCAATACTAAGTGATATGTTACTGAGAATTCCCAGTGTTGCAAAATGGATAAACAGGCCTTTTAAAATTCTTGATTATTGTCCGCATATTACAAACTCTTACGAATTAACCACATTATGACCATCTAGCCCCGCTTCATTTAATAATGTCCAAGTGCAGTAAAATAAAACCTTAACGAAAAATGTTAGTTCTCATGCATATCACTATGTAAACATACCCATTACTCTGACCTGTCATACACAAAATAGCTTTTTCATCCCAATAGCAGCCAAATGACTTTTCTTCGTGTTCAACAAAGCCTTAGACTAACCGTTTTTGCTGGAGCGGCCAGATTTTCCATTTCTTCGTGGGTCACCCAAACGTTGCCTGAAGGCTAGTGAGGAGGCCCGGGGGAGCAGTGGGATCCACGGGAGGGGAGCAGCGGTAAAGAAGAAAGGCAGCAGTACTGTAAGTTACCAGCACCACAGCAACACGACAGTGCTCTTGCTTCTCCAGCATGCGCAGGAGACACAGCATGGCTGGTTTGCCCAGAGCTCCCTTTTTCTTCTACTTAAAAAGATTAAATAGAAAGAGGCATGCTGTGAAGCTCCTGTGGGATAGATTTAAAATGATGCTCCTGTGATTATTAATCAGGAAAAAGGCTAAACCAAGATTTGCATCTCAAAGGTAGGTAGCTATCGGATCCATTTTTTGTGTGTAATCATAAGGAACTGATTACATTTGATCTGTGGAGGAATGTATTTAGTTTTCTTCAGAAAACAAAGGCACAGGTACTTTGTTGTGCAATTACCAGTATTTCATTCACAAAGTTTTGATTCTTCAATGTCCTTGAAAAGAGAAAATTGGTGGTCAATGCAAAGCGGAAAGCACTAACGTCACCTGTCTGGAAACTAATATCGGCTTTTCCCCAATGATTTCTTCCTTTTATACTTCCATAAGTGTGTAGTTTTCCTATATTCTTATAGAGGAAAAAGAAGGGAAATGCTCTTTTTAATTTAAAGGGTATGTTTTCAACCTTACTAAATGCTGTCAGAAATTACAAAACCTAGGCTTCCCAATTTCTCAAGCAGTGTCCTATACCATTATAGAGAAGAACATGATGTAAAAACAAATTTTCCTTTTTTAGCAGGCACTATTCTTTTATAAAGCCTCATTTGCTTTCTAAATAAGATAATCCATGGTATTTGCTCTGTACACTGAATAATGCACAATTTCTAAACCAAAGTCCAGTTAGTAACATACAGATCAGACATATGGTTGATGGGAATGGCCACTGGGAACGACTTTCCATTAAATTCCACCATTTCACTGGGAAATCCTTTGCAAGGCTGTCCAAGTACATCCATTATATATATATATATATATATATATAGTAGAGTAACACAGGGGAGTTAAAATAGTGCCCCGCACTGGGCATAGAGCTTACTTTTAAAAAAATCCCAGAGGACGGGCATCATATATGTAAAATTTGTATGTGTAAAATTCTCATTTTCCTATGGTTTTGGAATTTAGAGTATATCTGAATTTTTTCCTAAAAGATAAAACTATGTGCACCTATAAACGTATTTCGAATACTGGAGTCATGTATGTTATTAAGAGCCCTTCCCCTGTACTCCAGCTTTTGGGAATGGTGCTCCATATAAACAGGCAGAGGCATGTGAATGTATGCGTCATTAAATCACTTGGAATCAACTGCTTTTATTAACTTTGTGAGGAGTGTACTATACTAAAAAGAACTTAACACTCATGTGTCACATACCCTTTACACCCAGTGACCACAGTGCTTCACCTGAACGGCTGTACTGTTTGTTCGAAGTGAGCTGCAGTGATGGGTCACCTAAAATTCACTTAAGCCAGTCTCATTTTACGACGATTTCTGTAACTTCTATGTTAACTGTGAATCCAAATAATTAAGATCTCCTTCCTTCTCTGAGGAAGTTGACCAATATTATCTCATAATGGAATTCATACATGTATAATCCCCTTCAGAGTTTATCTTAAAGTCTATATTGGCCAGTCTATCATCATATTCTGGAATGGGCAAGATGCTGGAAGCCATGGTTTTATCTGTAGCTTTACATGGAAAATAATATATACCCAGGGCACTTTCCTCAAGTATGGCTGGCAAACTTTCCTAAGTTGTATGTCAGTTGTTCTCCTTTGACCTGTAGTTTTACTTGTGAGGAGCACTGTCTGTTCTAGAATCTTGTAAAGTAACTCATGAAATAGCTTCTGCACAACCCAATCATTTAGACATTCGTCGAGGTTTCAACAAGTTGATTTTATAAGCAAGCCCATGTGCTGTAAGTCAATTATGTGGATTTCTTTCTCCTCACCACCAGTTAAAGGTATGGAACTTTCACCTAGGTAAGTCATCAAGGGGAGCTTTAGAGCATAAGCGTTTCAGCCAAGAGTGTATCTGAGAGAGAACAGCTAGAGGGCAAGGCTTTGAGCCACCAAAGGACAGAGGATACTGTGCCTGGGGTCTGAAGATAAAGACTGCAAAAAGTAGCTTGCAAAAGAATAAAGGACAAGGATCACATAATTTGACTGTGGTTCTCTGAGAGCCACTGAAAATTACTTACTTATTCCTTGGCAGTCCATGCTGCAGCCCCCAATATCTGAGCTGGAGAATACATACCTGTGGTCGTGCGTGTGTGTGTGTGTGTGTGTGTGTGTGTGGTGTGTGTGATTAATATTCTGAATCTAATAGCTGATTTCTAAAACTTCAACTATCTGGAAATTTACCAAATTATAATGCAGACACTTGAGTTCTAGCAATGCCACTTCTCAGTAACTACCCTCGGACATTTCCTAAACCTCTCTAAGTTTTAGATTCTACATCTGTTAAGTGGGCTAGGAACGTACTTCATACTAGGAAAAAATACTGAAGATTTTAAACTATAATATAATCAATTCTGATACGGTTCCGAGACTAGGATAAGGCAGGTGAGGTGCCAAGGAGACTAAATTTAAGGAAGCACTCACTTTTATGGCTGTGCAAATGCAAGGTCAGCACCTGACAGTACATGCCTCCCTCAGTTTTGAACTTGATGTGCCCCGATTGCCTCACCTTAGTCCAGTCGGAGTAGAGTATGTAGAAGACAGTATTATCAAATGAGAACTGGGAGGAAAATTCCTAAAGGGTGATCAGGATTAAAACACTTACCTAATTAAATCATTCAGGAGAGAGTTACAACATAAAAATAAATATTAAAATTAGTTTAAGGGATAACTCATGAAAATTAATTATAGGAAAATAATCACTTCTCTTGCTGGCAGAAATAGAAAATAAGTAAAGCAGCAAGACCTCAGAATCATCCTAAACCTTACCTACCTGGAAGTAACTTCTGTTACTCCCTAGGTCATTTTGCAGTATTACTCTACTTAATAATTGAGTTACAAAGTAAATAAATTTGACATTTACTTTCACATTCAAAATGGCCCAGATCCACATTTCTCCCCATCTGATTTTATGTTTCTCAATATAAGAAGAGAAATATTTCTCATTATATGAAGACTAGCATTTGCACAATTGCACCTCACTTTATTATGAGGTTACTAATAATGAAAAGGGGGACCAAAGCCGACTGGAAGAATGCTGTAAAAGAGAAGGAAACAGGCAGATGCAGGAAGCAGGAGGGTGTACTTAACAGTAGCATAAACTCTGGGGCAAACCACAAGGCGGTGTGACTTTGTATAGCAGTTTTTTCCATCTATACAACAGATACATATAAAAAAAAGTACCTCTTTCACAGTGCTGTTGGGGGGCTGAGAGTTGTAACATGTGAAGCACTTCTAACAGCGCCTGACACAGGCATCCACTGATGTTGGACAGCACCACAGTTTCATTAGAAATTTACTACAATTTCTTTAGAAACTTTGGTAAGCAATCTCTACTCCAGTAAATCTTCCGTTTCATAAATGCTGTTTCCCATGTATATTGTGCTGACTGATGCCTATTTTAAAGCCTTACGTTTCTGCTCAAATTTGCTGAATTCTATGTTCCCAAACCTATTTTTTTTCTACTGCACTATTTTTTAAGTTAGGCAATTTAAGTAAATATTACATAAAATGAAAATAAGTTTCACTCACGTATGAACACTGAGATGAATAATTTGCAAAGACAGATATAGGCAAATCTTATAAAATGTTATCAATGAGATACAACTTCATCCGAGTCTGGGGAAAAAAACTGTAGATGTCCAGGAGGATCGTGTGCTCAAATAGCTTTCTGAGTATCTCGAAGTTATCACTTTAAAAAGAAACTCAAACTAGAAAAATTAAAGATGTTTTATGGATGAAGTTATAAAAGAAAGATAACGTAGAAATCCAGGCATTGGAATTGTACTCAAAGAAAAGTCCTAAGTGTTTCATCTACATTTGCAAGTGCCCGAACATTTACATATTTTTATTGAAGATAAAATATTTAAAGCATGTACTTATTCTTTATGACATCCCTCTTCAACCAAATATTTCAGTGAGCTGATATCTCCGTCCCTGCCAGCAGCTCCGGAAGAAGAAACAGAAAGCTGGAAAATTAGGGCAGGCCCAAGAAAATAATAAATGTAAATATTAGATTTTCCTTTTGGTGCTCCGGCCCATTGCATGCAGGCAGGAAGGGAGGCAGAATCAGACAGAAGTTCTGTTCGGTTAAACAACAACAACAAAATTAAGCGACCTTGTCTTTTTCTCTTGAGAATTTGGGGAAATAAGCAAGATACACCTGACCGAGGAACCCGAACCCAACCCTAAACACAAAGGAACACTTGTATGGTCTGAACTAGTTACAGTATTCTGGGAGACACGATAACATTTCTTTAAAAAAATACACTGCCTTTTTATTTTTAAAATGTAAATCTTGGGGTGCCTGGGTGGCTCAGTTGGTTAAGCATCCCACTCTTGATTTCGGCTCAGGTTATGATCTCAGGGTCATGAGATCAAGCCCTGCATCAGGCCCCACACTGGGCATGGAGCCTGTTTAAGATTCTCTCTCTCTCTCTCTCCTTCTGCCCCTAACCCTCTCTAAAAATAAAAATAAAGTAAATAAACAAAATAAAATGTGAATCCTAATATATAATTTTAGGTGATGACTTTAAGATGTTTTAGTCTTCACTTTATATGGTGGATTCATTACTAGAAATTTATAAGCAAAGCAAATCATATTTAAAATGTATTAGAAATGGGGGCGCCTGGGTGGCACAGCGGTTAAGCAACTGCCTTCAGCTCAGGGCGTGATCCCGGCGTTATGGGATTGAGCCCCACATCAGGCTCCTCCGCTATGAGCCTGCTTCTTCCTCTCCCACTCTCCCTGCTTGTGTTCCCTCTCTCGCTGGCTGTCTCTATCTCTGTCAAATAAATAAATAAATCTTAAAAAAAATGTATTAGAAATGAATAAATATTTCCATGTGGTGGAGTAAAAGGAAGAAAAAGTATTCAGTAGATAATTTTTAAAACAAGTAGATACAACTTATCTTTTATGTAACTTGCATCAATACTTGGTAAAGGGTATATATCCTCTCTGAATAAAGAATTTTTACACATTAGTAAAAAGAGGAATATTCCTGTATCCTTTAGAAAAATGGAAAAGATTACTAATAGGTAATTCATTTAAATACTAAATCAATATGCATATGAAAAAATTTTAACTTTAGTAGTAATTTTAAAAATATAAATTTAACCAACAATGTTAACAAAAGGATGTGGAAAAGGCTACACAATATAATTTAGTGATTAAGACTTAAAAGTAATAAGAATATAAATGCCCTATACATAAATATTGCTATGGAAACAGGTTATGCAACAATATTACTATGGTATTGTGAATACAATGAAAATTGTTAAAAAAGCAAATGTCCAATATTAGGGACTTGGTTAAATACATTACGGTATTTCCATGAAGGAGTTATGCAGCAATTAAACATGATATTACAATTGCATATTTAATGAAATGAGGAAAATGTTCATGCTATACTACTAAGTTTTAAAAGAAAAATATAAAATATGTGATGTGAAATAATTCGTTGTTAGAAAAAGATAAAGGAAACAGACTGAAAAGCTTATTCAAAAGTTAATATTGAACAAAATTATTTTTAAAAATTAATTAATAATATATTACCTGTCTTTGAACTGTTAATTCCTCTTTGAAGACTTATTCGACCAGAAATGGTTTCCCCTTCTTTGGAATTCCAAAACTCTTTGCTTCTGCCTACCACTGAGGAATTAAACTATCACATCTCCTACTAAACCTAGTGGTGAGCAAGTCTTACTTTCCTGACCACAGCTTGTCCTCTCTCAAGTCAAGGCCATATAGATTTGAAAGCCTCTGTCATGGTTGGTAGTTGTACATGGTTGTACATGGTTGTACAATCACCATTCTTAAGATGAACGTTTACTGACGACTCTCTACAATTCGCCAGGCACTGAATTAAGGCCTGGGGACCATGGAAAACTGATAATATCCTTGGTTGGCTTTAGTGGAGGATAAATTAAGAGAAAATTTTAATTGGTTTTTATAAATATATGGAGTGGTAATGCAGGAAGGGAAGAAAACCAGATTTTGGTGCATAGTGAAAGCTTTTTCAATGAAAAACATTCAAGAATCATTCGATGAAGGATGAACTGGGGAAGGATGCCCATCCTGGAGTGGGGGAAGAATATTCCAGGCAGAGTGAAGAGCAATTGCAAAAGGTCACAATCACCCACGAGCATGAAAGTTTAGAAAGTTGAAAGCAGTTCTGTGTCACTGGGAGCCTGACCTGGGGAGATAAAGCCTTTGAGGTGAACTGAGGTTAGAACGCTAGATCGTGAAGAGTCTCACAAGTTCTCTCCACATTTGACTGTTCTTCAAACAACTGAATATGCTCTTACTTTCAATAGTTTGTGATTTATATTTCTTAAGTTCACTTAGACATTTTTAGAAAAATACTGCTTAATTATTCTATTTTCCATTAAGAAATGGATTTGGGTGCTAAATAAAAATCATAAAATATATTATACTTTTCATCTTGAAATTGGGACTTCAAATGCTCCAATTCTGCATTTTCAATAACTGTGTATGCATTTGCTCTTAGGAAGAGTGTTGATACAAGCCAGTTGTGATTGTTTCTCTCTGGGTTGGAAATTAAACTCTATCAGATCTGAATTTGGTTTACAATACCTATTCTAATAGCCTACTCAGTTTTTACATTAAACATATTCTGTATTATTTCTTAGCTTAAGTAATACCACAGCTATAGTATACATTATATACATTTAAAAATAATGTTATATATAAGAGTTTGTTAAATTATATCTTTTTTCTACATCTTATTTAGAAAGAAGTTAAAATGGAATTATTCAAGAAAGATAAAATCTTTTTAAATTTGAGCTGGTATTTCTGGCATTAGGATCTAGTATACTGGGAAGGAATGTAAAGATAGATAACAATAAACATGAAGCCAAATCTTTCAGACTGTTGAAGACCACAGAGAAAAAGTTATACTCAAGTTTAGTTTTGTGTCTGAAAACTGCAATAAATACCACTTTTCTTTTACCCACATCTCAAATTTACATCATTCTTCCATATTTTGTTATTCTGCATAAGACATGGGACCAGAGAAATTCAGTTAACATCAGAAATCATATCCTTTACCAGCAAAAGATATGTATAATTCAGGAATGGTCTAAATAAAGAATGAATATTATTTGGAGTTGTTCTTAGTATATGAATTTGTCATCTGGCATGCATTTTCTTTTAGACATTTTGTTCTTTCCTAGCATTGGGATAGGGACAAAATTATGAGAAGAATAGGGATTTATAAATGAGAAGCAAAGAGAATTTGAAGGAAGATTTTCCATTTGGTATTTATAAAATATCAAATATCTGCATAGTTGCATAATTATGAAAACTGAGTAAGACGTAGTGAGTTCAGCATTGCACTTTCAAAAAGCACTAAGGCCAACGGCTCATCTCCTGTTTTTTTTTCTTTTAAAGGGAATATCCTAAAAAAGGGTAAACTTGGGATCTTGTTGCCTGGGAGAAAAACCTAGACTTTAGTTGGAAACTAGCTCAAAAGTCTATCTTGGTCACAGCCTTCAAGTCTGATCGGAATCACACCTCCTCGCTTGAAAACCTATTAAAAGTAGCAGCGAGGTTAATGAAGGGCGTGCTAAGTCGCTTCAGAATAATTCATGCTGACACTGAAAGGTGTGCTGCCACAGTCTCGCTCTGTGGACTTACAGAGGCTGCTATTTGCCCAGCACTGGGAGGGGGAAGGGGCACAAGCTGACTCACAGTTCGGGATGTCGGAGGTGCCGAAGGACTTGTTAGGGAAACCATCTCCTGGATTGCTAGTCGCAGCTTTAAGCGATGCAGGGGATTGCTGATTCCGATTTCTCTCTGGATCTCAGTGTCTGATAAAGCAGACATGATGGCACCACTTTTCACGTTGGCCCGGCAGGCCGCTACGTACCAAGCAGGCATTCCCAACCAGAGCTGTTGGATAGGGAAAAAATACATACACAGATTTTACTAATCGTTAATAGTGTCTCCTATGTGCTAGGCACTATTGTAAGTACCTTACACCTATGGACTCTTTTACTGCCCAAACCCCAAAAGATAGATGCTATTATTATTTTCCCCAGATGACACAGAGGCATAAAGGCATTAAGCAATTTATTAAAAAAATATCAGCTAGGCAGTGATGGAAATAAAGATTTGAAATTGAGCCCTATGGTGTGCCATTTAAAAACTAATTTATATTATTAGCTTAAACATAATAGCTGCACATCCCCAAATCCACCCGTGCCCCCTTGGATTTAAGGACAAGAAGAAGAGCCACAAGCTGCATCTGGTAAAGGCTCAACCGACTTTGTTTAATGCGTGAATTCAATTTATAAATCTCCTTTGGAATTCTGAGGGCAAAGAGGTTCTGTCGCAGAAAGAGACAGCTCTACCACCTCCAGCCATGATTTTGATCAAAGCCTGAATTGTAGTTCAGCCCCATTTCTCACATGCCTACCTACAGCCTGCGATAGTTGTGTGACCTTAAGTTGATGTTCTGCATGAACAAAGTTTTGGAGGATAAAATGATGTGCTAAAGGATGAGAATGAAGTTATACACATCTGGAAAATCCTTGCCCATACGTTGTTATCAGTATAGTCCCTAATTAGTCTTTCGAGAAGTTTCTGGTGTTGATAAATGGTGTGTGAAGCATCAGACTTACATGTGCATAGCATTCCTACCAGGCTGTGCACACAAGGAGGCGCTAAAGGAGGTGAAATTTAGGAGCCCTCCTTCACTGGATCACCCCGCTCATTCATCTTGTTTATTCTGTTTTATAATTTGCGTCACTGTAGGAAGCACATTATGAGCAATTTCTGTGTCCTCAGGATAGGTTTAATTAGCACAGAACTTCACTGCCTGTCATTTCCTAGCTCCTCAATGTCGCTAAAGCTTGTTTCTTTTTTATCTAAGGGTTTGTTCACCACTTGCCAAAACAGCAGCTAACTCTCTGTCAAACTGCGGCTCATTTTATTGGAGTGACACCGAACAAAAAAACTGCTATCAATTTTGAAGTGTGCTTTCTTAACCACGTTGACTTATAATTGATTTTTAAAGTATTGCAATTGTAAAAGCATGTTTGGAAGAAGCAGCTCTGATCACCAATATACTGAAAATCCCCTGACTGATAGGAGAGGATAAAATAAAGCAAGACACAGGCTTTTTTCACTCAGTCCAAGAAAAAAATGCAAAGTATGTCTCTATATCTATCTAAAACTAGTTTTTAAACTAAATTAGGTTTTCATTTTTTTCTCACTGATTAATTTGTTAGCTCTGGATATGATAGGATAATGAAAGTCAGCAATTTTATAATCTCCAACCACTTAAAACAATGGGTTCCAATAGCCTCTGCCAGGCAAAAAAAAAAAGCCTATTTTCTTCTTTGCCCTGACACCGACATCTCCTAGCAGCTGCCAGCAGCCCACACTAGAGAACTGAATGGAATCGGCAGTGAACACTACTAATACGTGGTACGAAGGCATCTTTTGTGATCAAATGTGCGTCTCCTTCTCTGTCCCAGTCTGCTTCTGCTGCCCTGCCAACCTGCTCAGGTGTTGTTTTTATCTCTCCAGGCCCCAGTGTTCTGCAGAAAATGCTGAATGTAGTTCTTGTTTCATTGTAACACTCACTTGAGACCCAGAGGAGAACAAGGAGATAAGTATTCTCTTGTTTTATTCCAAGTGGCTAAACCTACCTGGCCTCTAGGCTTTAGAAAATTAGGTTCTGGAATTAATTTACAAGCAAAGGAATGGTTCTCTATGCAATCATGTGACAGTGATCTCCTGGGTCACACAGAAGTGTTGAATATAGAGACAGCTCTTCTCTGTAACCTGCTGATGAGGAAGAACTCTGGACTGATGGATGGGGACAGATGTTTTCTTGTGATAACAGATATGTGGCTCAATAACGGTCTTCTCTTTCTCTGGACATGAAGATGGTAAGATTTAGAGAAACTTCCTTTCATCCCACTAGATGCTTCCTTCCGCCCCAATCATAAGAATGTATCAGAGTAAGATCAAAGCGATACCCACGGCCCCCTGGATAAAGCAAATATTCCCTTTATAAGCTATTCCAGCCTGCTGGAGAGCTGTGCCTTCAGGAACCCATCCTTACCTGTATCTACAAATAGTATCAAACCGAAGTGATGAGTTTAAGAGCTTTCTGGTTTAATTCTCTTACCTCCAGCCATGCAACCACAGTGGGCCCATCCCACTGAGCAAAAGGTAATCCCTTCCTCCGAGCCTCTTCTAGAAGTTCATGCCTGAAGTACACAGCAAAGATTATGAGTTAGGTAGCATGGAAAAAGACAGTGGTGATTATTTTTAATGACAATATTTTTAAAAAACCAATAATCCTTTACATACTTTTTCTGAGATAATACAGAATAACAGAATTCTTTCTTCCTTTTATTAATACATGGAAACCACCCATTGATTTTATGAGTGAAACTCTGACATCTAAAAATAATTTCTCCCAACATTTATTCACAAAATTCAAACATTAAATGTTAATGGACTAAGAAGCTGAATTATATTATCAGCAAATATCTTATCTCTTTAACAAGAAAATGGCCCACATATGCATATTCAAGCACACATTATGGGATCTAAATGAGGCTTCTTCCATCTGCCTTGCTCACTTCTCTTTACGATTTCAGTGATAGAGAAAACGTCTGTATATAGAGGCAGTAGATAAATTTGGTTATTTTAATCCCATTCAAGACATGTGCTTCATTTCAGTGTGCTCTCCAGGTCCAGGTAGCTGTATTCGGAGGTCGGTTGTTTTTTTTTCTCCATCTAGACTATGAAATTACCTCTCATTTAAAGAGAACTTGGAGGGAAATTAACTTCTATCACTAGAAAGCAATGTAAGGTGTGAAATTCAATAGTACATTCCTTTTCATTTATAGTCACTCCTGTTTTTAATGAAAGTGAAACACCTCAATGACAACAAATGGTTGTTTCTGATAGCAAAATGTTGTAAAGAGCCTTGACAAATGCATTACTAATCATTGTCTCTCCTACCGAGCCTTATAACTGACATCCATTTACAAAACCAGTTTGAGTCGTTCGTTGTTGAAATAGCAAGTATGTGTCGAAACTCAAACTGATATATATCTGACTAGGACTATATTGGAAAATATATTCTCTGTTCCTTAGTATGCTTTGATCTTACAACAAATGATAAAAATGTAGTATATTATTTACTCTTTTAAATGTATGTCTTTCATGCTTAGGAATCTATCAATAATATCACACGTGAACTCCAAAATGAAACATTTGATTATTTCTTACCATCAAACAATCAATTGCTTATTATAATATGTTAAGATACAGTTGACCCTTGGACAACACGGGGGCTAAGGATGCCAACCCCCTGCACAGTCAAAAATCTGCACTGCACTTTTGACTCTCCAAAAACTTAACTACTAATAGCCTACTGTTGACTGGATGCCTTACTGACAACATAAACAGTCGATTAACACATATTTTGTATGTTATATATATTTTATACTGTATTCTTATAGTTAATATAGAGAAAAGAAAATATTATTAAGAAAATCATAAGGAAGAGAAAATACAATACTATAGTGTATTTATTGAAGAAAATTCTCATGTAAGTGGGCCCGAGCAGTTCAAACCCACGGTGTTCAAAGGTCAACTGTACATAACTGAAAATGCTTTTCAGTGAGAACTTCCCACATTTGCAGTGGATGCTGCCAACAAATATTCAGTGTGAAAAAGAAACAGAGGCAAAACCAACACTGAAGTTACAGCAGCTGAAGAGACACCTAAACCAACAGCTGTTTCATTGGAGGGAATAGCAGGGCGAGTGCAGGTAAGTTCCCTGTGTAAGTTATTCAGCACTTGTGACAGGAAACAATGACCGGTGCCCTGAATCCCAAGTGGAAACTAGAGGGGCTTCTTCACCTGGATTGCTGTACCATCCCCCATTCCCTCGGACTTCCCAACATTCTCTCATTGAAAAACAGACTCAACTAGCCTAGCTTCACTGTTACTGGTATTGAGAGAAAGGGGTTGAAGGGTCAACCAACCAACCATCAGATACTCATCGTAAGCACCTGTTGCGAGTGTAGACTTGCGCTCTATGTGAGAAATACAGGCATGGACCCAGTTTTTCACAAGATCCCTGGCTAGATAGAAAAAGCAAACACATGAACTGTCTAAAAACACAATATATACACAAATAGTTGCTAAAACTTGGTGATGCATGTTCTGACCCAGAGGATTTTGGAAAATGGGTCAATAGCAATGGAAACAACTGGAGAAGGCATTGTGGCAACCAAGCCAGCTTTGAAGGGCACGTGGAAAGGCATTCTAAGCAGGACAAGCAGTAAGGCTGGAAGGTCGGAGGAAGGACTTGGCATGGAATATGTGGAAGCCAATGGAGAGTAGGCCTCCAAGGAGCTGAGGGGCCTTATTCAGAGTTATAATGTGATGTCCAGTAGGGCAAGAAACACTTCCAGTGAAGTGGCAGCTGAGTGGCAGTAAAGGGGAAGAAACAAACATACATTTACAGCTGCTTTTGGCTACATTTAGTAAAAAGGCAAGAAATATGTACTTAACACCTAGGAAGCACATAACAGTGTCACAGGTGAATGAATTCTATGAGCTGTACAAAAGCCATCTTAAAAAGTTAGAACACTTTAATTGTGAAACTTCTGACGAGCTCTGTAAAAATACCACACCACACAAGCCAGAGTGAACGTTTTCCAACGATTCAGATACTGTAACTTCTCTGCTCACAACCCTCCAATCACTCCTTGTCTCACTGAGAATAAAAGGCTAAACAGCACCTTGCATCCACCCTCCCACCCTCTTCAACTCTGATTCAGAGGCTACCTCACATAGCGACACTGCCTCCTCGCTGTTTCCTAGAAACAGCTCAGGACTCTTTCTGCCTCAAGACCTTGTACCCACTATTCTCTCTATACGGAATGCTTGGGCCCTCTATCTCCACATGGCTCACTCCCTCTCCTACTTTTAATATTTACTCAAATGTCACCTTCTCTGCGTGTCTCCCCTCCTCCCTCCTTCAACCCCCACCAGACATTCTTTATCCCTCTTCCTTGATGTACTTCTCTCCACGGCACTTATCTTCGAACACAGAGTATCATTTACACCTCAGTCTATTATATCCCAATCAAATATAAGCTCAAGGAGGACCAATGTTTTCACATAGTCTGTTCAGAGATAATTAGAAGCATCCAGAACAAGGTCAGGCACAAAGTGCTCAATAAATAGTTGTGAATGTTGAACATGCCTGCCAGTGTTCACAGGTGCTTGCTAGAGTAAATTGAGCCCCATAATGTATATATATATTTTTGTAGTCCAAATATCTTTTTCCATTTTGGCTTACAACACCATTCAAAGGTTTCAAAAAAAAAAAAAATCCTTGAATTTTGTTTCCTCTTGAGCCAGTCTGTCACAGTCACACACACTCCAGCTGATCCTGAGTCTGACCTGGCTTGGGGTCCCTGCCAGCAGTCTGGTGAAGATGTAATCCGATGTGCTCAGATAGCTCCATTTTCTGTCTGAACAGAAACTTAATTGCACAACTGTTTGTGAAATCTTTGGGCAATCTGGCCCTTGAAAGAGTTTTCTTTGTTTTTGTTTTGTTTTGTTTTATTTAAACCACAAACTCTTGTAACCATAATGACTTTAGTAAGAATATGCTAAGATTATAAGAAAAGGGACCTCTAGTTCACTGGATTCTGTCCTTTGGTCCCCAGCTGGCAGGGCTGGAGGCCACGTAAAGGCTTTTGAGCTGAAATGGGGGAGAAACTGCCAGATTAGGGGTGGAAGACGGGGATACGCAGCAGAACTGCACGCCACGACTTTAACTCCAAATACCTTAATCTGAGGGCAGAATCAAACTGTGTACAGAAATGCACTGAAAGTCTCAAAGCAATACTAGATTTAATTCTTCTCAATCTTAAAAAACCCTGCACCATACAGAATTTATAACAGACATATATCTGGGTGTATGGCATGAGAAGGAAGCAATGTTTAAAAAAAGATAATATAGGCAAAACTATAGAAATTGGAAATCACTGAGTTTAATACATGATGATTTTCTAACAGATTATTAAGGGTAAGCATTAATTGTATCGGGGCATGCTTCTTCTCATGAGATATTTTGGGGTCACTGACAGAGAAATAGTGACCTGAACTGTCTAGGAAATATTAAATAAAAAATTGATTTGCCATACACAGGCATTTTGAATATACTGGTGTTCTCTGTTCAACCAGTCCATGTGTGGAAAGGTATGCAGATATTCTGTACTCTGGATTCAACCTTTTCAAAGGTCAAGTGAGTGTTATTCCAGAGCAAGGCTATGATCAACTTTCCCTAGTACGTGTAAGTCTGGAAATTGCTGTCTTTGCATTTAGACCTAAAGAAATGTTTTTGTTTATCTTTCTCTTTTTTTTTTTTCCCTCCAGACAATCTAATACTCAACCATCTTTTTCCAAAGGATAATTTATGTATCACTATAGTTACGGGCATGCATTTTTGTTCTAAGATGCAGACTAGATTTTAGAGGATATCAGTAGCACTTTTTTTTAGAAATTTTATCTGGCTCAGGGCTGTCATCACCTGTGTGAAAACTCAAAGAAAAGTACTAATTGTACTGAATAAGAAAAACTTCTGAATTGTTGAGTATTTTCAAGAAACACATTCTGATCTAAAATAAAGAATGCCATTAGATTCCCCAAAAGGCGTCAGACTTCCCTGAAATAGGTGTCAATGAGTTACTGTGATTGGAAAGTGACACCTTAGGAGGCCCAACAGGTGGGGAACGCTTCGGTGTGAGTCATTTGCATGCCCGTATATAACTGTGCAGAGGGGAGCCTGATAACTGTGCATGCTAGACCTGACCTGAGGACAGGAATTTCTGGATAAACAATCAAGAGTGTCTAACAAATGTACATGAATCAAGGGCATTTGCCAGGCTTGTAGTTTCTTTTTTCTTAAGATTTTATTTATTTATTTGACAGAGAGAGAGACAGCCAGCAAGAGAGGGAACACAGGCAGGCGGAGTGGGAGAGGAAGAAGCAGGCTCCCAGTGGAGGAGCCTCATGTGGGGCTTGATCCCAGAACGCCAGGATCACACCCTGAGCCGAAAGCATACGCTTAATGACTGAGCCATCCAGGCGCCCTAGGCTTGTAATTCTAACTCCTAAACCACATGAATTTAAGCAAGTATGACTTTGCCTCAGTGACTCAATCTAAATGGAAATGTCTGGCTTCTCCTTTTTTGGTTTTATGTCTTTCCTCAGCTATTGCAGTTTTGATCTAATTGGTGGAGTATGCCTGTGTATTTGTAAGTTATGTTTCTACCACACTCAACAATGTCCTCATGCCTCCCCGCCTTGTCTCCCCACTCACTTTGTCTTTTCAAGACACACAAAAATAATTCTCTGAAGCCATCCTTTCCCTGCTCCTGAGGCAATATTTACTAGTTCTCTGCATAAGCACCCTAGAATAATAACCATTCCTACCTACAGTAACTTTAACATTTTATCGACTCAGAGATTCAGTCGGTTTTATTCTTCAGTGAACACAAAACCTGGCACATAGTAGGTCTGTAACAAAATCAGATGACTGACTACCTAACAAATTTGGTTAATCCTGGGGGATGCAAAGTTCTCTGTCCTCATGCCCTCACAGTAGGGGAACACAACTCATAACTCAACATGTTTAAGACAGTGTTAAACTCAGAGAAATAAAGTTCATTAATTACTCAAAAAAGTCACAGACTACAGGGCCAGTAAAATCTCCTTTCTCATATTCTTCTCAGTGTGGACGGTTCATCACTGTCAGTGAAAAAAGACTTTATTCTCAGACCACTTAGCCTACGATGCTATTTTAGGATTGCCAATTTGTGCTATGACTGTGTGTAGAGCATACAGTACCCTTTCTTCTGTCACTCACGATGGCCGAGCCAGTCACCATCCATTTAATGCCTGCCCATTTCCCCTTCATATTTTCTATTTCATCTTTCTTTACTTTCTATTCTCGTTGCCACCATACTTTTTTTTCAACCCTTTAATTGGTTCCTATCTCGAATTCTCTAACCCTTCTAATACACTGGCATAAAAAAAAATCTGCAGGTAAGAGAGCAGCCTCTAAAGTCTGATTGCTTAGGCTTGATTCTTGGCGCCTCCTCTTCTTAGCTGTGCATCCACAGACAAGTCACTTTACCTCTCTGTGCCTCAGTATCCTCATCTGTAAAATAAAGCTGATAATAGTACCTACATCAGAAAGTGACTTGAGAAAATACATGTAATGTGAGGAAGCAGCTGATGGATGTGAGCAGTTAACTTCTGTCGTAGCATTGTCCTCTGACAACCCTCCAATGGTTCTTTAAGTGTCTAAAGTATAACCCTCAACCTGAATTACAAACACTAAATAGGTTTGGTCTTGATTTACCTTTCTAATCATCTTCACTTACTTCTCTTTTCTTTAAGATTTTACTTATTTATTTGACAGAGAGAGAGGCAGTGAGAGAGGGAACACAAGCAGGGGGAGTCGGAGAGGGAGAGGGAGACGCAGGCTTCCCGCTGAGCAGGGAGCCTGATGCGGGACTCAATCCCAGAACGCTGAGATCATGACCTGAGCCAAAGGCAGACGCTTAACAACTGAGCCACCCAGGTGCCCCATCTTCACTTACTTCTAACCAGAACTGAGAACCTACTTTTGCAAATAATTTGTGCATTACTAATTCTATCACTGCGAGTACCATTTTCCAGAGCTGAGTTCTTCCCCTTCTTCAACTATCAGAATCTTACTGTTTACCTAAATCATGACCCTTCCTTTCATTTTTGTGGTAATCCCATTCCACAAGGACTCTTCATCCTTCAAAATCTGGAAATTTAGTGTCAAAAATCACCACAGAGATTGTTAATTAGTACCACATGCGTGCATCTCATCTCCCACCCAAGACTCTAAAGTTCTGGAGATGAGAGTTTGCTCTTCCACCGCCTCTTGCTTTTCTGCCCATGCTCTAGCCAAGAGTATCTCTTCAATGGTTGTTACATTGTACTCCACAAAACTGTCAATGTTGAGATTCTCCATGGGATCTCTGATGACAAGGTGAATTCTAAGTATTTTGTTTTTGGTAACATCAAACTATGCATTGCATCTTAAAAAGGAATAAGAATTTTGTTTAGTAATTACCTGTACTGGTTATTCAGAAAGAGAAAAAAAATGTACTCTATAACATTAAATATTTTACAAATCGATTGACCACTACCAATTTTATTCAAATTCTCACCATTTGTGAATCATGGCAATGGACGCCCAGTCTCTCTGTCTCGTTTGGTACCCCCTCCTTCCCATCCTTTTTCCAACTCCCAATGCAATCCTCATAAACACAGATTTTTTTGTTAAGACTTACATAAAAACCTTCTCATTGTCCTAAAAATTAAAGGTCAAATACCTTAGCATGATGGCAAAAACCCTTAATAATCTCCAGACTCTTGTGCTCAATCAGTGCTGAAACATTTCCCCCCAAACCTCATTCTATTTGACCCTCTGTGACTCTTATCTGTCTTTTTCTTATGACTGAAACATCCTTTTTTGCATCAGAATCGTGGCAAACTCATACTTGTCCTTCAGACACAGCTAATGCTTTATCTTTCCTGTGGAGATTCCAAGACCTCTCCCAGGCAGAATGAAATTTCTCCTCCATACAAAGATTATAATTTGTGTATACTCCAATTATTGTACTTCTTATACCTCTCATTTAAAATGTGCCATAATAGAGATTTACCTAATGTGCTCTCTTGTCTCACCTAAACCACTTCTATTCTTCAGAAATACGGTATCATGGTTTGAAAGGACAAAGGAACTGGATGTAGACAAATCAGGGTTTGGATCCCAGACAACAATAGCTAACATGCACTTACCACATATTCTGTGTGAAGACCTGTTCTAAGTGCTTTATATGTATAATTTCTTTAATCTTCAAAATGACAAGATACATATTGATACTCATTTGCAGATGAGGACACCGGAGAGCACAGGTCACTTGGAGCATAGAAGTGGGTGGCAAAGCCAGAATTTGAGCCCCAAACACTTGGCCACAGAGTTAACATTCTTAACCCCCATACAGTCCTTTAGCTAATTATCCTTTGAATTTTTCATAACTGAGAAAGGAGGGTAAACTGACTATAAGAATTTGATTACATTAAAACAAATATCACCCACTTCATTGTTAGTATTAAAAAAAAAAGATAGTCTCCCACTTTTCTTTCTTTTCTTGTGGTTCATTTATATTTAGAAGTGGTATGTATTTACTTGGCCTCCTGGGTAATATGTGTAGTCTTTACCCCTACTATCATACCTTCTAATCCTCAACACAATAAGAAAAAAAAAAGAAGCTGTGCCTTTTCTTTTCTTATTCCTTCTTAATATCAGGTTGTGTACCTCTGTCAGAGGAAAGAGGTTGGTCTCATTTATCTAATTGGGAAGGAAAAGCTGAATTTCTTGTAACTTGTTTCAATTGATTTTACTAGTTCAATTGATTTTATGTGATTGTAATACTAAGTAATTCTCTGATTGAAACATTTATCTTAAGGGCTTATTTACTTACTGTAGCACATGACAAGCAATTAGTTATTGATATAAGCAGAAGAAATAAATATGTGGCTCAATAAGAATGAAGAATAAATGTAAGTCAAAATAATTTGACAGTTGAATCTACTTCTTAACAGTGTAGGCCAGAGAATAAGTCTCTTTTACATAATGTTAGCAGTACACTTCACTACATACCATTATTCATTGTTCCATTAAAATTCAACAGTCAGGAGGGTAAATTTCAAATTTCAAACAGACGATAGGCTATAACTCTATCATTCAGGAATCTAGACTTGTTGATCAATTCTACGAAAATCAACATTACATATTTGAGAAACTATTTGAAATTCTGGTCAGCAAATATGAACAAAATGTGGTGCCACCCACACTTCTAACATGTGCAAGCTGAAAATGCATATCTTAACTCACATAATTATTCTAAACAGAAATGTCAAAATCCCAATCAGCTGCGTCAGAACATTGATTGCCTAAATATACATATTTAGCTCCATAAAATTAAGAGTTTCAAATTCAACATTAACAAGGTTGACTTGATTTTAAAAGCACAGCATACTGTGATTTTGTGTGTGTGCAAGTGAACATGTGTTTGTATATCATATTATGGCATATTCTCACATAAGTGCATATAAAAGTCCATTACACATCTAAGTCGTATTTTAGTTAGATTCTAAGAACACATGCTAGGTTGTTTGGAATTGAAATAGTTTGACTACATTAAAACCAAAGCTTATTCATATTGAAACCTTTTTTTTTCTTCAAGCTGCTCTGAAATGGAGGGCATAGTCTCAGAAATTTAATTTATTTGTGAATTTGAATTGGGATTTACATAATTTCTCTCCTCACTTTATTTTGAATTTAATCAGTTTCAAAACCATTAAAAAGGTATAAACACACACATCCACACCCACACAAATGTGATGGAGCAACACAATTACTCATGCTGTTCTTGAAAACTAAAGGGACTTGTATTACTTTCTATTGAACAATTTCACTTTTGAAAGACTCTATGGTCTGTTCTCCTTAGTCACTTCCTGATAGTAAATTGGGGACTTACTGGAGGAACACCGATAATTTTCAGGTTATTTGGATACCATTTAGACTAGATTACCTTAGTGCCTCATCTAATTTACAGCCTCTTTAACTCAGATTTTAAAGTTTATAGGTTTTGTGCTGAGGTTATACATATTTTCTCATGCTCTTATGAGGTGCAGGAAGTTGACGGTAGTATCAATAAATACAGAGAATATGTCAGTCACCCAAGGGTATGCAAAAAATGGGAAAGTTGGTGCTTAAATTCTTATCTTCTATTTCCTAATTTCATGAACGATCTTTCCACCTCAAATCTTCCATTTTTCACTATATTTGTACTCTCCTCCTGCCACTTTAACTTCCTAAGCTTTCTGTTAGGGATTCTACTAGAGAAGTGATTTTGAGGTCCTAAAATGTTAAGTTCTGGAAGCATGTATAAGACTATAAGAATCTGAATTTTAGAATGAAGACAATCATATCAGTTTCTTAAAGTCCATAAATGACAATGCATAATGCATTTATTCTTTTTCAGTATTTCATTCAAAAAGTGATAGGGAAATGAAATTTTATTTATTGGGATTATTTTCCTCATGAAATTTAAAAGTCATTAGAAAACAGAAGACCAGTATTACATGATGACATGAAAACAATGTTTTAAATCTAATGTCTGGAATATTCATTATTTTTAAAAAGTAAAAGCTTACAACTGTGGCTAGCAAAGTTGAATAGTATCCTAACCACAGGTCACCTTGCAGTTTTAAGAACACTTACTAGAGCTTTCCTTAATATCATAAATTATCCTAACTGAAGTAAATTCTACATTGTTAAATAATTAGTAATAGTAACTATAACTTAAAATCAGAGTAGAAAAGTATAACAAATATAAGCCATAGTAATGAACTAAGCAATATTACAAAGTACATGACCTTGTACTGGCATATAAAATATGCATATAGCAATAGGGCACTCTCCATAGCTTCCCAGATAACGGCATCTCATTGGAGCCATTTTATTTACCAAATATGTATGTGTGTGTGTGCAATATATATATTGTTTTAAATTTAAAAGCAATACCTCTCCCAAGGTAAAGTGTTTTTAAAAGCTCACCATGTTACCACTGCAAAAGTTTACACCAATGTAAACATTTTATAAATTTTGTACATAATTTGTTTGGCTTTGAAGCCCAATTTGCCTTAGGAATAGGTAATAACATGTTTTAATTTTAGTTCACAGAGCAGGTTGGAGTAGTTTGGATTTTTAAAGCTTTGAAAATTAACCAGTAGTATAGAAATAATGGAAAGAACACATACAACCAAAGGAATCAACCAAAACTAAGGATTACTTTGGAATCGAGGGGTAAACATCCTACTGGGGAAGATCCAGCACTTAACCCTCTTCATTTAAGTACAATTCTAGTAATGGACACAGAAGATTGTGTCTGGAAGAGAATGAAGGTGGGGAACCAGGAAGCACTAGGGAACACACAGGAGGACCCAATCTTGCAGCACCATCCAAAGTACTGGAGTGGCCTGTGACTTAAACGTCACTGAGTGCCATATTAACTCCTAGAGAATGACTCGAGAAGTAAGGAAATCATGTCTGGAATGCCTTTTGACATGTGTCTACTGAAACTAAAGAAATAGAAGTGCCTGCAAGGCCACCAGCATTAATTTGAGTGTGGACATTTCTCTGAACCAATGATTCCTGTATGGTGTAGAAATAGATACACTTCACAATTTTCATTTTAGGTCAGAGGCAGTGCAGCTTGTGTTACAACTGAAAAGAGAAATACTAAAGATAAAAGAAAAAAAGGATGGTGCTGAAAATAAACATGTTCAGCAGCCATTGTCATTCAACTTACCCAGATGTGCTTTTCATGAGATGGAGAAGGATGGATGGAAAAGAAAAGCACACAAATGTTAATGGATACATTTCAGTCCAAAGAAAGCCATGGAATAAAACAAGAGCATCATTTCAGATGTGCAAAAGCTCAGATACGAGAAGACATGGTGTCTTTTTTATTTCACCATGACACACGTACTCACTGCGTCCAAAAGCATGATCAGGTTGAAGGCAGCTCTAACTGTTGACTAGTAAGTCTGTCTCTTGAAAATGAGCCACTCTGAAACATGCATGACCACATTTTTCCCAGCCTCTAGTATACCCCAGGAAGAAATCAGGCACTTTATTAAAGAACATTCTTTACCTCAGGCCACTCCTGGCTTATTTTACAAATAGAAGCAATAACTTACAAAATAGTGCTAGATCCTCATACGGGGATTTTTACATGCTTACTGGTAAGAGCTCCAGACAAAGTAGAGTGGACCCCTGCAGAGGCAGCAACTTAAGAGAACACTAGGGTCAGGGTCAGAATACCTGGTTCTAGTTCTCATACACGATTTGGTCAAAATTACCAGCAGGTTCTGATTTTCAATTTCCTCACCTTAATGTGGGGCAGGAAGGAATTTTACATTCCAGGTCCATAATTTTAATATTCTTACAAATGTCATAATAATAATAATTTTTATAAATAAGCATTTGCCAGTCTTCAGAACGCGAGAAAGCATAAAAGAATTCTATCAACTTTTCTCCTCCTGCTACATTATTTCCTCCTTGTTTGAACTGGCAAAATAAATGGAGTTTGTGCCCATTGAATCTCTTTCAATAGGAACATTTATTTGGACAGATGTTTATAAATGTTGCTCTGAGGAAAAAAGCAAACTAGATTGGTTCACCAATATTACCATAAATCATCACAAAACAACATTGATTTAAATGTAGTTTTTGAGGTAGCCCTCTCATTCCCTGGATATAGTAGCAGCACTGGGAAAATACGGAATTTAAATAATTCAACAAAAAGCCATGAGAATATTATTTTAAATTTTTCTATACAAGCATAATAGATTAATTCTTCAAAAAAATAAAGCTTTTACTACAACTCAGAAAATATATTAAATACAACAAAATATGAAGCAGAAATTCGTATCTCAGAAATTAGGCAACTTAGCGAGTTTCCTTTTTTATCGCTCAATCATTATAAAGAAAAGGTTAACGTGCAATGGAACACCCTGTACGTGCCTCATCTAAACGCATTCATTCAGAGAAACCAGGTATTGTTTTTTAGACAGGCCTTTTGGAGAATGCATATTCTTTGGCCATAGCTCCAAACAGCTGTGGGAAGCACTTTAAATTTTTAACATGACAGAAACATAAATGTCCATACACACTGGCACCACCATGTCCTAAGATGTTTAGGCATCATGTTTACATCACACATGCAATAGAAAGAAAATTAAAACAAAAAAGAGATCGCTTCTAAGGGGTTAAAATGGCTTTCCTGTCAACATACCTGTGAACTCTTTGATGAACTCTTAAAAAAGGCAATTTCTGAGATCTCCAGGAAAATTACCCAAAGTATTTGGGGCCAGTTATTCCCATGGACAAAATCATCTTTCGCAGCCTACCAGCTATCTAGGAATTGCTCTCCAATAAAACAAGTCGATTAAATCTGCACACAGTGGAATATTAATAGTCCTCACATCTTCATTTGTCATTTTCAAAAACGGAAAACTTATACCAATAAAAATACCTTAAATATAAAATGTAAGAGAAATTATGAAAATAAATAGGAAACACAGATATAAGGAGACACTCAAAAAGTACTGCTTGAAGTTCTGATATATTTGTCATCAACTTTTGTAAGCTGTCTGAATCCTCAGAGTTTTTATGAACTTTCTTGTTCTCCACAATTAATTTAAAGCAATGCCGAGCAGTTATCTCACTTTATAATAATAAGTATTTCAGCTCATGACTTAAAAAAAATGTTCTGCAAAGGACAAAAAGCTTGAGTCATAAATGACTCTGGCATATGTTGTGGGAATATAGTATAAATTCATGTCAGAGGGAATATATATTTGCAGAGTTTTTTCATCTAGATAAAGTGTTTAATTTTTCTTCTTTCTATATTCTTTCCTACAAGCAGTTATTTACAATTACACATAACCTCATTATTCTTTTTTCCCTTCACTCCAGATTGTCAAGGTCATGATAATGGCAAGACAGATTCTGTGAAAAATAAATGTTCTTCAGTTAAAGACCACTGTGAGTAACAGGCAAATAACAAGTTTTAATTGACATAGAAAAAGAACAGGTTTTAAGCTACCACTTAATGAATAAGATCAAATCTAATTATTGGCATGTTTTCCTTGGGAACACCAGCCTACATCCAGACACAAGGAGACGTTACCAGCTAACGTATGTCTTCGTCCAAAATGGGTGTCTGAAACTTTTCAGCTGTCTCACTTTACTCTTCTAGATCTCTTACTAAATGAATGGGCCTTTGCCTGTTTATAAACTAGTCAACTTTGAACGTTAAGACTTCAACTTGATAAATAACTCACATGAGCTTCGTATGTGGAATGTGATTGCCTCTCGCTTCTTAAGGTTCAAGTTGATGACTCAGAAAGATTTTTAAATCAATTATTAACACCCGATTAGGAAATGAACAGGTAGTAACTGATGTGAAAAAGTGGAATAAAGAGAAGATTTCTCTTAATGGATGAAACCTGAGAGTGTTTCAATGCTGATGGCCAACACACAGGAGAGAGCAGAATTTGAAGGTATAAGAGCAAATGCGAAGTCAGCAAAACATGAGTGAGAAACTCGGAAGTGATGGGCTCAGGCAGGAAGAGAGCACCCTACTTTCCTCTAATGAAACAGGAGAGGGACTAGGATTAGTGTGTATTTGGCAGCAAATAATTCAGGGCACCCTGTTGGTTTCTTTTTTCTCTCCCTCTGAGGCAGACTGCGAGCTCATCTGCACAAGATGCAGGTTTGAGGACAGTGGAGGTCTCTAATGAAAGCTGCAGAGAATAGAAACAAGATTGGTAAGAGAAAAATATTGCAATTATTGGGCACTGCTGAGTTCCCAAATGAAGCTGGCTCAACTTCTGCTATAACGTCCTCCAGCAGCATAGAGGTGTTCAAACGCAGACATCAAGAAAGAAAAGTCATTAGTGGCTATGAGTATGACATGTGATACAACCAAATGATAGAGGAGCAAAAAAATTTAGGAATTTTTGAGTGTTGAAATTATGCACATGGAATCAAAGCTAAATAGGAAGCAAGAAGGGGACAGAAAGGGGCTAGTGTGCTGGGATACAGATAAAATAAATGTTTAAGCACATTTCTAGTGATTCTTATAAATGAAAGGAAATGGCTAAGAAGTTATCATCACACTACTTCAGAAATAACTTTTTGTTATAGTTAATATCGACTTCAAATAGCTAAAGTTTGAGATTCTTGAGACTCTTTTAGAGAGGTTAAGAAATCTTTATTCTTCTAAGAATTTTGCTGTTCCTTTGCCTAGTAAATCTAACCTAGTCAGGCCCATGGTTAAAGTTTTGATTATGTAAAATCTGAAACAAAGACATTTAATTGTATTTTTGTATATATGTTGCATATAGAACATACACACATACATATATTTTTAGTGGAAATCTTTGGGTATAGATCTATGTTTAAAATAAAACTCTAGCAATAAGATACAGATAATCATTGCCCTTCTTGGAACATGGAAACAAGGAGGAGAGCCTTGCTTGATGGCTGGCTAATTTTAAATAACTGCGGGAAGAGACAGCATCTTCAAAGACCTTATGAAAAACCTATGCAGAACCAATATAAGATCTTATATTTGTGGGAACAAATGGGGAGAATTCTTTCCAGATTAAGATGCCAGCATTATATTCAAATGTACTCTAATTAGTGACTTTTTTTTCTTTTAAAAAAGGTTAATCATCCTTGCTATTTGATACTGACTTTGTAAGTTTTATTGGCATGAATAGCCTAAGATTAATTCAAGTGCACATTTAAATTTCTTACATAGCTTATTTATAAGTGATCATTACTATTCTTGTATCAAACTTTGAGACATTAGGTGTGGCTAATTATATTAAAAAGAAGTAATCTTATAACACAGCTCCATCTTGTGCTTTGAAACTACACCCCCCTCCCAGTCTTAAAAAAAAAAAAGGTGCTTGGTTTGAATATATTTGTTGCTCTTGTTGAAAGATGAGATAGGGTCAGATGAGAAACTAGAAAATTCTCTAGAAAAAATATGCTATCCTTTTTCGAGTATAAAGATAGTGAGGAGTTCTTTTTTGATGCCCTATATAAACATCCCAAATTATATAGGATACTCAAGGTCCAACTGACAGACGACCACATGCTTTAAATTGCAGCTTTACCCTGAGATCCCAAATAATTTAGAGGAAACCTGATTTCTGGACTCCAGCCTCTTGTATAGCCCAGGCCCTGGAAAGCTATGTTTCCTCACGGATGGAGGAAAATAGCAGCTGCTACCCTTGAAGGCCTTGTGAAAATTAAAAGAGATAATATATGGAAAGTGTGTGGACCACCCAGAATATTGTCACTGCTCAATGTGATTATCAAACAGTTATTACATATATAATCATGATTATCATTACTATACATAGAATGAGGAGGAAAACGGAACAGAATATATGAACACAGGGAGAAAGGAGTAATTACAAATAAGTAATAGATATTAAATATATGAAGACCAGAACATGCAAAATGGGAAGTAGAGAGAGATAAAGCTGGTGAGATAAATAGTGACCAGATGATGCAGGGATTTATGGGTCATATAAAGGCATCTGGGATTTATCCTAAGGAAGCTAAGTCATAATCGAGGGATTGTAGGCAGGTTCAGAAACTTAATTTAGATAGATCTCTTTAGCTGTAGTGTGAAGAATGGATTACAGGGAGGCAAGAATGTAACATGGTTTTACTATGATGGTCTGAAAAAGGAAAGAAGAAAATCAATTCATCTGAGAGATTTTAAAGAGACAGTATTTGGAGTGATAGTAAACTCAGGTGTATAGAGGAAGAATAAGGCCAAGGAAGACCAAGGGCAAAGTTTCCTGGTTTGGTCATCTTAGTAGAAGTCACTGCCCTAATTCCTGTTCTTTTCTTAGGCTTTTTTTAGAGTTCTTTCCCCATGCAGCTTCTATTCATGCATCAGTTATTCAGAAAATATGTTTTGAGTCCTTCTGATATGCCAGACACTGCAATATTAAAAAAAATAAAATAAAAAATTTGCCTAGGTTCTCTTGGGTCCTCTTCTCTGAATTATACGGAGAATCACAGAATTCCAGGGTAGGGACAATTTGAAGAGCATGTAAGTCAATCTCTCATATAATTTGAATCCCCCATATAATAATTCTGCCACATACACATACTTAGTAAGTCTATATTGGACAGAATCATGAGGAACAACTCTCTTTCCACGTGGTTAATTATTTCTTCTCAGATATGTGACTGCTAACAGTTCTCACTTAGACTGAACTCAAATTTATCTGTAACAACCTCTGACTTTTGGCCCAAGGTCTTATCACAAAGATACTGGTCATGTTCCTTGGAATAGATGCTGGTTTGAATATATCGACTTCAAGTATATTTCCAAGAAATTAACACAATATCCAGCTACGATCTGTGCAGCGCATAGAATGTTGGCCCTATCAACTGCTTTTATGGATACTGAAAATCATTAATTTCCTTGCCAGATATTGCTAACTTGTCATTCCCCCCCCACACAGAAAACAGCTATCTTAGGAGTTGCAGTTAAGAACCCCCTATACATAGACACACACCATAGCCTTCTATACACAGGTAACTGATAAGGGTAGGCATGAAATTGGATGGAGAATTATATAAACACTCTTATTAAACGTTATCTTGCTCCATCTGGATCTCTATGTAAAGGTCTTCCTTAAATAAAACAATTTATCTAAAACTTAACTTAAGCTGAGTCTGGCACCTTCTCTGTCACTCAGTCATCATCAGTTCTCCTGTTCAGCCCCTTTGATTACAATGGTCCCATCAGATACAAATCCATTTTGTTAGTTTCAAGGCAATCTTATGTTTAGAAGTATCATTTACAAAGTAAATGAAATATCTTGCTGAACTCAATAAATGGTGTTTCTACAGCATTTTTCCTCCTCTTTGTGTCTAGCTTATTCTTAAAGGACTCCATTTACTCTTGGTCATCAATAATCTCCTTTCCTTTGATCAAAACAATCTAATAAATGTTATACATTTATTTTAGAAACTAACAATGAGGTGACCAGTCTTTAGCTTGGAGAACAACTTTCAAATAAGAACATCAGGTGGCTTTAGGTTTGCAGCACTTTTTTTTTTTAATTTTGTTCAAAAACTAGTGATTTAGAGAAGTGATCATGGCCTCTGAAAAGCTTACATGCAATCATTTGTTTTCATGTCTGTCTGTCTACAAGCGCTTTGAAAAATGGAACTGTGAAATTTGAGTATCAGTTTCTTACACAGTCCTTGGGACATAACAGGCATTAATTAAGTGAATGAATGAAAAATTATCGTTTGCATAGTCCATTAATCCAGGATATACATGAATGAAGACAAATGATATGGATTTATTTAGAAAAGGAGGTCATTCCTCTAGTACATGTAACTATCTTAAGTTTTAAATTCCTATTACTAACTCTTATTTTACTCTTTCCATGTCAAAAACGTTTCTCTTGGGCAGAGAATATGGAGACTATACAGGGCTTCCAATCTGCTCATTGTAATCTATTAACATTGCTCAATGTTAATAAGCTGTAAGCTCAAAACAGCAACCCTATTCTTTCCCTTCCTCCAAATAGATAAAATATATCTAAATATTTTTTAAAAACACTCTGATTTTCCTTATATTTATTTTTCCTAAAAAAAATTCAATGCATTTTGCTCTTTAGTTTTTGGATATTATTATTTTTTTAGGTTTAGGGAAATTTTTACAATTGTCCATGGTTGGAGCTAGACAGGGCTACACAGGATTAGATAGCAAGGTAATGAGAGCTCTAGCTCAGTGCATGCAGAGAAGACATGCTTGAGAAGTTTCGAGTAGGAAACTGGGACACATATTCCTAGAGAAATATTGAGAACATTAGGTTTAGGTTCTAAAATATTCTACTTCATTAGATCCTTTTGAGTTGAGTCCCCAGAGTGTTCTCCTGTAGTCATGTCTGTATTAAATGAACCTCTGAGTATAACTGATTGATCCAAGTACCAATATCTGTTTCACACTGAGCCAATCACATGCTTTCCCCTAGGAATTTAAAATTTGGAATGGGGTGAAACAGAAAATATGAGCTCTTGACAACACTCTAGAGAAATATTTCATAATCTCTTATTGTTGAAATTTTGGAGTTGTCCTGCCTCTGTTGTTTCTGAAATCTCTGAGATACCCTAATATCCTACCATGAATTCTCTCTTTTGCTTTATCTAGTCAGATTCAATTCCTATAGCATGTTTACAAAATAGATTTTTGCAGAGGAAGCAAAGACATTTACCTTCCATATATACAGCATTACTTAGATGGGAAAATGTATTCAAAGCTTCTAACAGACATCTTACAAATTCTCCTCTGGAATACAACTCATTTATAAGTTTAACTTGGCACACAGACACCTAATACATATTTATTAAATGAATGCATGTTGTGGAATTTATGTGATACCTTTTATTATGAATATTTTCAGTGATATTTATTTTATTTAGAGATATGCAAACTCTGAACCTTCCAAATGCCAAAGATTAAAAGTGCAGAGTCTCAAACCACATTAAAGATTATGCACTGAGGAAGACCCTTAGGATTGCAATGGAAATAAATTAACTAAATCTATAGAGCTTCACTTTCATGTCTTTGAAGTTCTAACATAAAGATTCATTGGTAGTGATTAACTATGACTGCCATGCTCCAAGGATAAAACTGCTTCTCTGGAGGATGCTGCTGATAGCTGAGCTGGAATGTTAATTTCATTTTAATGATGCTGAAAAACTGATTTCAAATCCATATTCATTTAGCAATGATATCCACTTGGAAGAATATAGCATATCTAACATAATAATAATAATACATTACCTATATTATAACTAAAGACTGAAAATGATAAATTAGTATATTAATATTTATATGGCATTTTTCAATTTAAGTCTCGAGATACAAAAGATCTCAGTATGCTTACATGTTTCAATAAAGAATTATATAGCGTAAAAATGAGGAGGAAAATTCACAGATAAAAATTAAGATAAAGATTTCAGAATTTATATTTCTGGAGATAAGTAACCCCTCACAGGGTATTCTGTCAATTTTAACACATTCACTGCCTATCAAGGACTGTCATGAGAGTTAGACCAGTGTATTACTACTGAAACAGACAACTTCATCTTTAATCTAATTCTCTAAAAATAAGTTTCTTGGAAATAAGTTGAGTTTAGAAATGGACAATTTTTAAGTCAACACATGTTAAACAGTCCAAACTAACTAGTCTTCAGATTGCAAGTACAGAGTAGAAAAAAGAAACAAAAAATATTTGAATAGAAATACTTTTATTTCTGAACCCCAAAGATAAAGAGAAAAATCTTAAAACTTTCAGAGAGAGAGAGAGAAAAGAAACACTACATGTTATATACAAAAGAATGACAATCAATTGATATTAGATGTAACTAGAAGAAGAACAGCACCTTTAAAGTTTTGAGGGAAAATTACTTTCAACCAATAGTTTTACACTTTTGGCAATTATCAACTAATTTTATATGTAAAATATATTTCCAGATCTCTAAAAACTCAGGGAGATTGCCACACACCCTAGCACTGCATTTCTAGAGATGGTGATATGGGAAATTGCCAGTTATCTATATTTCAGGAAAATAAAGGCAAGAAATATGATGAAATATTAACACATTTAACACGCAATGTTAAACTTTGAAAATTCTTTTAGATGCTAATGACATAAAATATCATTTCCTTCCTTGTGAGTTCATAGTCCTTGATTCTAGACAGACATATTTACAGAATCATAATATTATTGATGCTATTTTTAAGGAGAGGTGGGAATTATACTTGCACACTTTGGAAGCCTGTGACAATCCAGCTCTTTCCATGTCAGGTAAGTTTTTCTAATTCTGGGCTTCAGTTTTGGGAAACCCCCATTTTTGCCATATTCATTAGTCATATTCTAACAGTTCAATTGGTAATAAAGTTGACATTTTGATCTCTACTTGCCTGACTCCTTAGCCTATTATCAAATAGGTTCTAAACTTAGGCGAAGAACAGTTTCTAATTATTGGGTCCTAAAAGATCCACATCTAAACTCCAAGGAAGATTTGGGGAGTTAAAGAACACTTAGAAATTCAGCACTGAATAATCTACATAATTGTTGAATCAATATGTTTTATACCTGAAACTAATATAACACTGTATGTTAATTATAAGTTAATAAAAATATTATGTTCAGACAAAGCAACAATAAAAAGAAATTCAGATTTTTGATAGGCCAGACCATGTAAGTTTGTGACCCTGCAAGTTTCTATCATGCCCCAGTTACCTTTTGTAGTTGTGTGGTTGGCTTTAGTTGGCCATCTTGAGTAAGTAGCTGTAGATCTTAGATTAAGACATTGGCTGGAGAGCTAAGAAGGAGGAATAAGTCCCTAAAGATCAGGGTGACAGATATAAAAGGGGAGAGGTGAAATTCTCAGGTATAGTTGCTCATAATATGAATTTTAGAAATGATCTGCAATTATTTAGTATGTGTTAAGTCAGAGAAGTGCCTGGAGTCCACTGAAATCAAAGGATGATGGACAAGATCTTAGAGAGCTGTAATACTCCAGAAGGAGCCCACATCAAGAAAACCACAAGAATCACAATTTTAATGTGGAGAGAACATATTGAGAATAAGAAGTGACTTCATGCTTAAAGATTAGGAAAGCTGTACCATGAAGCCCAGAAAAACTGTTCAAATTTTAGTGGGGAAGACCAGAAATTAATGTGAAGCCCTTGAAGAATTACTAGATGAGTTTCAATTTGACACAATTACTGTAAGTACTAACAGTACACTATATAAACCTACTGGAACAATTAATGTTAATTAAAGCTTTAAAGGAAAGAACAGCAAAAATAAGGCATAGTAAAAGCAAACCAGACAGAACAATAGTAGATGGACTTCGGACCTAGGTAAGGTGGTGTTCTGATGAAATAGCACCTGCATGATAATATCCAACTCAGGAAGGGAAAGGTCGACAAGATTTTCTTGAACAGTGGCGGCTTTAGAAGATCCACTATTGTAGTACTATTCCTGTCTAATGATAGGAAAATAACTAGAAATACAAGAAAAAACAAATGCCTACATCACAAAGCAAAGTAAAAGTAGAATGAAGTAGGGCCCCAGATCCAGTAAGCTGTTCTAACCTACGTGTGCTTAATTTGCTGGATGGGAAATGTGCCTCAAATTAAACCTTTGTTTGGGACTGCCAACATTACAAATCTCTGAACTTTACAAGAATCTGGAATATCTTGAGTGCTGTTCTCTGAAAGTATCTCCCACATATGGTTTTTAAAAAATGTGTCATAACTAACTTCTTGAGATAAGATTTCTCTCAATTAAATTTAAATTCACAGATTGTTAACTGTAGATACCTGATACGCTTGTAAAGTTGAAAAGAAGATTTTTCCTCAGCTCTGCTTATTCCTACTGAGACTAATGAAGCTCTGATAGAAACTTTGAGACAGTGAACATAGGTCTAAGCTAAGTACTTTTTCCTGGAAACATTGTTTGGCTTGGTCAGCGGATAGAACATAGAGAAACAACTCTTAGGAAGCTATGGTCATTATAACTATGCACATAAACCTATAGTGTTCACTATTTTGAGATAAATTGCTCCATTTTTGCTTTAGTTTATTTTTCAGTAAAATGTACCTGATTTTTTTCTCCATCTTGAAAGACCAATAATCATGAAATAATTGATCTTGTCTCCCTTATAAAACTCATTACATGAAGACATTTCACTCTTCGGTAATCCAGAAACCAAGCTGCAGTGTCATTCAAGTCCTGAATAATTGTTAGTACATATATATGTCTCATAAATACTGGTTACATATTTATACTCATGAGGTTCTTGCCATGGAATAATCAATAATAACAGAAAGACTTCTGTTCTTCCATTAATCAACTCTGCCTTGTCTTGTTGGATTCATTTTAACCCAAGTACCATTATCCTATAGGAAATAATTGTACTGAGCAATGTTGCCCTTTATTTTATTATAGAATGTTCTTAATATTCTTCTTAATATTAAAGACAAGTATTTAATACATCTTAAAATTATATTTTTCAAAAACATTTGGCAAAATAAAACTCAAAAGTCAAGTATAGTAAAATCTTCAAACCAAATCTAGAACTAAAATCGGTTTCTGACTGTGAGGGTAGTTAGGATTTGAGAAATAATTCCATAAAACTAACATTAAGTCAATCCAACAGCATTTAAAATTAATTATAGATAAATTTTAAATATATTAGTCTTAAAATCACTGCATAATTGGAAATGTTTAACTTTAGTAACTGTTAAAAAAGGCACTTGATTCCATAAACAACCAAAGAAATATATTATCTGCCTCAATATCACCCTTCTATGCAATGTGAAAACTGGTGAAACTGCCATTATATATAAATATTTCATTTTAGAAAAAATGAAAATTAACTTTTAAGTGAAATAAACCAAGTTAATTAGCCAGCCTGGGTTTTAATTACTCTTATTCCTTTAGACTTAAAGTAATTTTAAATAAATGAAATTGTAAGTTCTTTAGACTTGAAATAAATTCTAAAGAATCTATCAAAAGAGAAGACTTTTTAGAAGAATTTTTTTCTCATCAAATAGTCATAAAATTGAATAAAGCATTCCTTGATAGTAATAAATAAAATTAAGAGAGTTTGAACAGATTGTGATAACATTTAATTGTATTTTTGAGTGATCAGTAATAAAAGAAAAAATATTTACTGCTACTGAATGCAACTGAGCATTTGGTTGTATTCAAGAAACAATGCTCTCAAGGTCACTTCTTTATTTCTGCACAGTGTTTCTATTAAATTTGGATACATATATATGTAATTTTAATAAGTAGAAAATTAATGAAATAATTAGGCTAGTGAGCGCTTCTACAACTTGCAAGTCTGTATTTCCTCATTATTAGTAAACATCTGTAAAGCGAATGAGTAGGCAAAATATGAAGTCAACTGATTATCCCAATACTATAACCATATGAGCAAATCTGTTATAGTAATAGTAACTAGAACAATAACTATTATTTCATAGGAAAGAAGGTAAACATGAAAACTACAAACACAATGTAATAAATATTTGAGAGAGAGGAGAGGAAAAGGAATAACCAACAAATTCTGGAATAGAGAAATCCTTTAGCTTTTCAAGAGTATGTTCTATAGGTACTATTTCATCACTGAAAATGCTACTTTGTATTTTAAAAATATGTTATTTATAGACCCACTAGCTTTCTGACAGCTGCGGAGACTTAAAATTTGCCAATTTTGCAAGTCATTTAAATGTTCCACATTATATGTGAATGAAAAGATACACTATCAGTTTCCTGACAGATGCAAAACAATCTGCTCTGGGTCTAAAATAAGTCTATGTTCAATCAGTAGGAGAAATATTCTCCTTTTAAATATTCCGATTTAAGAGGAGGTACTTCAATTGTTGTAAGAGGAAACACAAAGTTGGATGTCATAGGTTCTCATGGTATCATACCAATTCAGTACTGGATTCAACATCAAATAGATTATTGTATTACTTACAAGGCTACATTTAAATATTTTAAGTATATATGAGTTTTGCAATAAATGCATTGGTCTCTTGGAATAAACCATTTATATCTATTACAGGCCGAAGATTTGTATACCTATTTCAAACTGTAGCTCAGTAGAACCAGGAAATTCCAGCACTGAGTAGTTTTAGGGAATACTAGGACAATAGTGGCTTTGGTCTATTGTTTTCAACTACTGTCTTTTTAATTTCCCACAAGTAATAAAGAGTAAGTAAAAGCTAGAAAAAGGAAGAAGAAAATCTCCAAACCTACTTTTTCTTCAGTCTTCTATCCTTCTCAGCTTGAGTTCCAAGTTTGCCTAGCCCCAGGGACTCCTGAGCTGCAGCCTCAGTCTCCATAAAGCCTCCTGTGAAGAAGTAACTATTCATATTAGGTTGGATACATTGTGTCAATTCTGAAAATAAATTTTTTAAAGTTAGTTGATCAATGGTTCAGTATCACATATTCTTTTTTCTTTCTTAGATCGTCTTTATATTTCCAACCTAACATGCATAAAATGGCATGGGTATATAAATGAACACACACTGAGAAAATGAAAAGGTATCCTATTAGCCTCCTACTCGACTGCACCCAGCAGCAACATAATACATAATAAATACATAGACAAATACAGCCTTCAAGCTTCAAGGTCCATTTTTCTTCTTATGAAAAACAAGAGCAAATATGGATGTGGTGTGAGGGTTTTTTCAACATTTGACAAATTTGACATATTTTATATACAGTGGGATAAATGATGATAGCCCAATGAACCCAATCAGGTGCATGTCTTCAATTCCAAGTCAAGGGAATGTAGAGGTATTTGCTGACTTCTAAAGATTTTTCATATCTTGCTTCTGGAATCTTCTTTTCCTCACCTGGCTGACTCCTATATCCTTCAGTACAAGCTCTACTTCCAGAACTTCTTATGTTTTCTGGAAACCTGGCATGTTTTGTTTTGTTTTGTAGATTTTATAATTATATCTGAAAAAAGAATGTCTTCAAAAGATCTTAGTAAGAATTGCTTTTACCCAGCAGGCCATAGATAATTTAGTGTATTGTCATTTTTATTGGTGCTGGAAAATATGCAATATACATAACCTTGCAAGGAAAGGAAGAAGAAAACAAAGTATGTTGGGCATTAAACACAGAATTACACATTTTACAATGCAATTATTTCATTCAGGATCCCATAAATTCTTGTTACAATCGAAAAATGAGAACTTAATCCTGGGCTCTGTTTTCTCTCATATTTACTATATGCACAAAACATGAAGCCAAGGTAAATGAAAAAATGTTCACTATTTTTAAGTGGGGTAAGGTATACATATTTTTTAAGTGTAAGGGATTTAAATTCCAGTTAAGCTCAAGATCAGGTAGAAAGATTTAAGCTAATACTAATCCTTACAAAGACTACACACACACACACACGCACAAATGTCACCAATATGTCAATAAATAAAATTATTAAAGTCAATTTTTACTATTCTGTCACTGTAATTTTCCAACTTCACATTTGCAGGGCTTGACCAGGTTGTGGTTTCTCTAGTGAAATGAAATATCTTATTAAAGCACCAGTGACAAATTTGGTTGTTACTGCTTTTCATAATTTATTTTAGCAAACAATCTATAACACTTGATGCTATAAATTCTGGAGCATTAGTATAAATGTTAATCTCATAACCTAGTAACTCTGTTACTGACTGCATAATTGTAACAAAGTCCTCTTTAATTGGAAACACATTATCGTTATCTAAATCTAGTCAATAATTTTGAATTTGGGTACCAAAACTTATTTTATTCAGTTATGCACATGTGCAATTAATGTTTAAATAATTTTTTATTATGAAAGAATTTCATTGTTGGTACCATTAGGAAAAACTTATCCACCAGCTGACTGAAGGACTCTTGAGGGTCATTTTTAAATGTGAGATTTTCCATTTATGCACAGTGAGTGAGTATTTTCATTTTATTTCTCTCATCAGTGTACTTGCTGCACTGTATATCCATAAATTATTATTCACAGTCTGCAAGTAACAATAAAATTGTTCTCTTGAAATGGAAATAGAAATGAATGATTCACTTTGAAGTTACAAAATTCTTGATCAGTCCAGACAGGGACATAGAGATTGATGAGGTAGACCCATTAAATAAACAAGACATTTTGACCACCAAGTGGTTGTATGAATCAGACTTTCTATTTTTTCTGAGCAAGAAGAACATCTAAATTATGATATCAATTATTTTCAAAAACCAAACATTTTAATTAGCAAAAATAATATTTTTAACAAATGATAACTCTGGGAGGGAAACAAAGATAGCTCTGGAAGAATATTGTGAGTCAAATCTAGACCCAGAAAAAAAGATATTAGAATTTGTTTCCCATAAATAAAATTATAAAAATAAAAAGCATGAGGAGCTTGGAAATACTCTGAATACTTCAAAATCTAATATCCTTTGAATAGAACATTTAATAGAGAACTATGGCCATATCCTCTTTCAAAATAATATTTATGGCCATAGTAAGTAAAATTATTTTTAAGGATCACATGTAGGACAGCACCCTTAAGCAGGAGCAAAAGTCTAATACGGTACATTTTTTTAAGCCCAATTAAAACATTTCTGGATGAGAACCTTCTTTCATAGAACTGGTCCAGCAAAATTCAGGTTCCAGCTATTGGTAAGGATGATCTTAGCCAAATCGGCTGATGAATTCTTACTCTACGGATGATCATCTGACTCTGGAGAGAGTCTGCCTTATTCTTGTCCAGTTGGTAGTGGGTTCATATGGCTATGTGGACTTTAGGAATATCTACCTATTTACCTGTACCAACATCTTATTCACTAGTCATATGGAGCTATGAAGCACTTGAAATGTGGCTGGTCCAAACTAAGTATTGCAAGTATAAAATACACACATGCTTTTGAAAACATAATGCAAAAAAGAATATAAGATATCTAATAATTTTATGTTGATTATATGTTGAAATGTTCTGATATATTGACTTAAATAAAATAATTATTGATGATTTACCTCACTGGTCTCTTTTTACTTTTCTTAATGTAGTTCCTAGAAAATTAAAAATTATACACGTGACTCACATTTGTGGCTTGAATTATATTTCTGTTGGACAGCTCTCTCTATACTGATGGTTCTAAACTGGAGACAGTACCAATCTCCAAAAGGAAATTAATATTTGCATATGTTGGTGGGGGGAAGGAGGCACATTTTCAAATGTCACAGTGACTACAAAGAGCAGCTGACACATTGGGCAGGGAACAGGATTCTAAATTCTTAAATGAGTAGAAAATCCTTTAGCTTGTCCTTAAAATGGCAAGCATGACCCTGATATGAAATGCTAGCCTGTGGAAGCTAGGTGTTACTCACTTTCTGGGAGGTTCATTAAGAATATGAAGAGAGCATCATTAACTCTCTACCTTCTCATGGCATGAGGTACTCAGGCATTGAATTCTGGAGTTTCATGATTCAGTGGATTACTCAGATAATAAACTTCTTATCACTTTGTCAGTGGCCACCTAGTAGTTGTGCATGCAAATGCCCAAGTCAAAGTCCTTGCCCTCAATGAGGTTCTCTAGGGTATCACTAAGCACATTGACTTTGGTGAGGTCTTTATAAAGAGTTGAAATTGTTGGACACAGGACCATTCCTAGGATGTGAGGGTCCCACTCAAGTATTTTTTTCCAGCTCAACTTCTATATAAACATTTTGAGTAACCCCAACTCAGCAGGACAACAACCTAGTGGTCCAACATCATACAATAGCATTCCAGACAGCAGAAGTGAGTGATTCACTTGTTAGATCGCCCCCCTGCAACAAGAGTTGGGCCACTGGCCCAGAACAACCTCATGGGGGTAAGTCTCTGGGCAACCTGGGATATCTGGTTGACCCCAAGCATGGGAAAGAGAGTCAGGGTACATTCTGAAGGGGAGAAACAGGGACTCAAATCCACATGGTTTGCTTGGATCGGGTACCATGCCTAGATGGTACTGCCTCCCTGGTTTGTCCCAGGGTCTGAAAGGTAAAACAAAACAAAACACCAGTGCTTCCAGTGATTAGACCCACACAGGTCCATATCTTTGCTTCTTGGCTAAGAATGTCCTACCCAGATAGCACCGCCAGCCCCAGCCTCTCTCAGGCACCAGAGACGGATAACAGAAAATTCTAAGGAAGGTGCTGCAAAGCATGAGGCTTCCTAAGACCCTGGCCAAGGAATTCAGTAAAGGACCTTCATATACTCAGATCTATGAATGGTACTGGCTGGAGCTGAACCATGAGGGCAAATATCTCTATGTTGCTTAGATTCCATTCAATATAATTTATTTCATGGTGGCCCGTGAAATATAAGTCTATAGGAATTTCTAGCCAAAACCCACATTTCAAGGTCTGGACCTCTCCATTTGTCCAACAGAGGTCCCTGTTCTTGTATTTAAAAAGGGAGCTTTAACTCAAGAGAGATGAAGACTGCAATCTGTTGCCTGTTGGTGCCTTCCCTATCTTTTCTTGTATCTGACCTCTCTTTAGTATTAATCCATAGCCTTCGCTTGGATTTAAATACACTCTGAGTTTATAAATGGTTATTTAATTGCTCTATATCTTTTAGTCTGTTAGCTCTCTGAAAAATGCACCTAGACACAGGGCCTGGCTCATAAAGCGTATATAACAAATGCACTCATAATTAAAGCTAAATAGTGCTTTCTTCAAAGAAAGGCCCTTTCACATGCAGACCATGAGTCATCTGTAATTGATACTTCGTAGAATTTCTATTGTATCTGTTGGCTCCAGAGCATCTAGGAACAATCTAAATTTTTGGGTAAAGATCAGCATAAGGCACCCAAATTTCTTGTGAAGAAAGGTGCTTGCTGAATAATCCTGGTGCAATATTGATGCTGTTTTGTCATTATGAAGGTATTTTCTTCATTATGCTAATTATAGTAGGTCAATGAGTTCAGGCAACTATAATACAATCTGGCAGATGACCATAAAGGAAAAAGAACTGCTAAATTGCAGATAAAAAAATCTCTCGGAGATGTATTGCTTTCCATGTGCACTTAAAGGGAAGTTGCTAAGTAGCTTTTATTTATTTATTTATTTATTTATTTATTTTCAATGATACATGCATTTTATACACCCAAAATTGGGGATACTTCCTGTTCAAATTTAACATATTTTTCTGTTGTTTTTTTTTTTTTCTCCATAGCTTTGTCGCATTTAGTTCTATTGGATCAATTCTCCATTCTTGAAAATCTCTGCGTCTTTGATTTCTGTTCACCTCTCTTACAATGTCTGTCAATGGCCTCTTTTCTTTATCCTTATCATTCACTGTTAACATTGGCTAGGATGGTCATGTGTATTCTGTTCTTTTTTTCTTTATAGTCATTATAATTGGGGTTCTCTGAAGACCTGGGAAAGCTGGTGTTTTCCCAGGTAGTAAACCAAAGAATGTATTAAGATCATATGGAGAGATATTTTTGAGATAGTATTCAGGAACAACTCTAATTTTTTTTTTTTCATTTGTGTTTCCTATCCGTATCAGTAATCCATCAATCAGATGCTTGTGCTATTGAAATATTCATGTCCAGTGACTGGGGATGTATTGACCAAAGACAGAGAAGTTCTAGTTATGCCACCAGAAACCTTGATCCAAGGTGGCAGCACTCCACTCATTAGCACTATAATAGGATTATTCAACCAGTTATAAACCCCACTGAATTTTTCCATCACCCAGACCCCATTTTGACATCTTATCCACAGGGATGCCATGAGTCACAGCTCACCCACTGTCTTTCCTGTTCTGCAACTGAGTAACTTTGTCAGAAAAACAAACGAGTATCATCTGACATGGTTATTTTTAACACAATTTAATTTGCTTTGCTTCCAAATAGGTTAATGCCTTCAGATAGAATTAAAAGGCAAGCCAGTCAGGATTCCAATAACTGATGTATAATCTTAGATTGTGGGGTTCAAAACCCCTGCCCCTATCTATCCTGGTAGGATAGACAATACAGCAGGTAAAATTTTTCTGGATCAGGAATGTACTGAAGGTTTTGTTTTGTTTAAAATAAAAGGTTGTATGTGCTTATGTACTCTGTCTTACTAAATTGAAAGTTTCTTGATGTAAACAGTTATGCTTTAGCCATTCTACTGAAGTCCATGGTCGGTACTCCACACGTAAGAGTGGCTCAACATATGCTTACTCACACGAAGTAGGAAGACAGAAATGATTCTGGATTATCTGTGTGTTCTTTTTTTCCCTCAAAATCTCAACCCTGTTGGGTTTCAATTCCCTCTTGTTAATGTTTCTTTTCTGGGTAAAATTTTTCTCTTTAAGCAAGCAAAAGCAAAAATGAGTTTTTGAATAGTTCCACTAATTTGTATACTCTGTTCACATAAGGCAAACTTTACTTTTATTCATTTTCTTTAAATTTTAGAATTATTAAACAAAAATTATAAAAGGATTTTACAAGTCCCGTTTTGGTCCGGACAATTTTTCCAATCATCAGTTTATTTGGGGCTAGTGGCCTTTCTGACATTGTTCTTACATGCTCGCTTATATCTATCATTTGTTATGCATACAACTTTGGTACCAAATTCTTTCAAATTATGTTTTTAGGAAGAGGTCTCCTATTTCATATAATACTTCTTCTTCCTTAAGTTCACATCATAATAGATACTATTGTGAGTATGTTACCATCCTTTTGAACTGTTGGGATAACATCTATCCTTCATTGTCTTAACCAATCTTCTATATTGCTTAAGACTAAAATTGTTTCTAGAATTTTAGTAGTAGTTTGTGTGGAAGTCAGGCTGTGGTAGGTTATAAAGTGACTGACAGATGAAAATGTGAAAACAGTAACTGTGGACAACTCACTTAAGCTGGGATATTAGGAGTAGGGGAAAGATAAGTCAACATCTAAGTAAGATGGCAGGATAAAATGATGACTTTAAAAATAGATTAGACATAAGCATGTTTAAATATTAATGGATATATCAGAGATGCCTTGCAACTAGATGCATAAATTGGGAAAAAAGGCTGTGGTCATTGGACTGCTAAGTCTTGAGAGACTACTATCACACCCTGGACCTAGGTTCTAGGAAGTCAGCAGAAGTTCTTACTGGTCCTGTTGTCTCTATGTCCCTCAACAAGATTATCAAACCTGTTTTTACATCTTTTCATTTTGAAATTTGTAATATCGGAAAAGAGTAAGTGAAAATAAAAGGAGAAAGAGAAACTAAAACCAGATCCCATGTCTGCTAGAAGAATACTTCCTCTGGTAGGATACTCTCCCCAAATTCAACTGGTACCTTCAGGTAAACTTGGCTCATATATATGTTTCATATATATGAATATGTTTCATATATATGAATGCTTTAAATGGAAGAACAAATGCTCATTCACTCATTTTAATCTATATCACTTCCTGTTATTTTAAGCTCTGCCTATAATCTGATGCACTGAGTAGATATTTTTAGTTTGTAAATCCTGCTCCTACATTATAGGCATTAATACTATAAATAGAACTGTCAAACCATCTCATAAAGAGCAGAATGAATTTTCTAAAAGGTACCTGGAAACTTGAAACCTTCCATTACTACCAAGATTTTCTCCATGCTACTTTTGTGATTTGAGTGAATAATCAAGGTATCCGAGGAAAACATGCTTTAAGGATTTCTGGAATAGGGGCACCTGGGTGGCTCAGTCAGTTAAGCATCCAACTCTTGATTCTGGCTCAGGTCACGATCTCAGGGTCGTGAGACTGAGCCCTGCCACACCCAACGTGAAGCCTGCTTAAGACTCTCTCTCCCTCTCTGCCTCTCCCCCACCCCCTCTGGCTTGCTTTCTCTCTCTCAAATAAATAAATAAATAGACTTCTGGAATAAAACAATTTTGTTTGGTTTCTGTTAGCTTTATTCAAATGTTTTTTGATGTGTTGTTTCCTTTGTGCTTTGGGGTCTCCCATGTTTATACTGCCTGTGCTAGTAACACATTTGAAAAAATGACTACTTGCATATTCAGCCTGATTCACCATGGTTAGGGGTTATTAATGCAGTCACACTGACTGATCTGTCATATCTGAAGTTTATCTTATAACCCTAGCTTTTTGGATTGTTATACAAGCAAACAACACCCCCTTTACCAATATTTTCCTCTTTGAATTACTAAGAATTTCTCCTTTGTTCTTTATCATTCCTGAGGAACCAAGAGAATATGTTTGTAGTTTTGTTTAGACAGTTTTCTTCCTCCATTTAGAGGACTCCAGCATAGCTACCCTGATTACTTTTTTCTTTGAGCTTATGAGCTAAATCTTTAAGAGTTCAGAATCTTAGAATGTGGTCTAAAACTTCAAATTTGGTTCTTTGACACCATCAATCCTCTACCAGATTACTTTCTGTGCCTTCTTTTTTTTTTTTTTTTCTATTTCTATTCGCACTGATAGAAGAACATTGCCAGTGCCTGTGTCTGAATTTGCCAGATCAAAAGCTATTAAAATCACAACCACTAGAGGCGCTTTCTTAGTTTCTTCTGATGCATAAATCAGCACTACCAGGTGGTAGCCCCTGGGTTTGAAAAGTTTTCAGTCTTCCCCTTACAACCTGGATACACCTTCCAAGACTAAAGTAGACCTTAGTCCATATCCCTCAACCAAAGTACCGGTGGTACTATGTACCATTTTTTTTTGGTAAATATATGTTTTAGAACCTATTTGTGTCTGTATTTTCTTCATATTTACTCCAGTCTTATTTCCAATAAAGACTTTTTCTTCTTAGCTTCCCCAGGAGCTTTGATTCCCCTTCAGTACAGGTTCTATATAGCTCTAGAGGCACAGATGTTTGTCCCTGTCTTCCTCATCAGTATGGCAGTTCTTAGCATGCTGCTGACTCTGACTTTATTTATACTGTATCTCTGCTGTTCTTCAGCATAAAACAAAATTGCTCAGGGCTCAGAATTCTTTCTGGGGTCATGCTATGATCCCCAATAACTATCGCTTAGTTTCCGAATTGGATGGAGTTGATCAGAAAATAATTATCATCAATTCCCTTTTCATCTGGTCTGATATAGAGACACACAGTCACTGAAAATGGGTAAGAAGGCCTAGGTTTCTAGAATAATCTATATTTTACCAGACTTTAAATTATATCTTGGATACCTTGATTTTGAAAGAATATTGATAAAATTTCTAATTCAGTTATTCCTCATCATAGTTAAATACAAAATAAAAATAGAAAAAATCCATGAGAGAAAGGCAATTAAATATATGTTAAAAGGGAAAAGTAAATTACAGATCCTAAAATGAATATATATGTTGAAAATAGGAATAAATAAAATGATTACTATGTTAGCAAAAAAAATACTTTAAAATAACTATCTACACTATCATGAATTACACTGTAACATATTGGAAATGACAAATAATTTGGTAAGATTATAAATAATTGTCAAATAAAAAAATTGAAACAGTGCCTTGGCATGTATATTTTATATTTTAAAAAATCATCTTCTATCTTCTTTCCTTATGCAGTATTTTTTTTTACAGCTTAAGAAGTTCCTCTCCTGAGAAACAAATCCAAAGAGGATTTAATTCACCTGCTGAGTAACATTTAATCACACAGCTGGTCAGATATCAGTTTCCCATGGCTTCTGATGTTTTGTGTGGGTTTTACATTACAGAAGTTGGGAAGGGCATTTCTGAATATACCACATTTGTAAATTTGCAAACATAAATATTATTCTCAGAAATTCTTTTGGTGCCAGGACAGGACAGTAAGCCTGGGAGCTGGAGCATTGCTTGTAAAACTAAAGAAAGTGCTAAGAAATCTGTATCATTCTGTTCAGCATTTACTATTTGAGGTAGGAACCAAATATTTTCCCAATAATTTAACTATAGTTGTAAGTTAAATGGGAAAAGATGGAAAAAAGAAGATGCAATCACGAATAGCCAATACGATGAAAAAAGATATCAGAAGAAAAAATAAATATATAGGAAGACACACACACACACACGGCAAATGTATATATTATCCTTTTAGGAAATACATTTTTCATATTCTTTTTGTTTCAGACAATTATAAACATGTCCATCCATCCATCCATCCATCACCTATCTATGTACATATATTTATATATTTACCTAGGATCATTTCAAATGTACCAATCTATATTTTTATTCGATTAATGACTGACAATAACTAACGAACACGATCCCTATTGCCCTATTCCTTCCTCTGTCTCCCCACCTATATAGTGTAGAGTTTGTTTGTGGAAGCTGTGTTAGGTTTAAACAAAGAAATCCTGTACTTTTTCGCCCTGCATATCATAATTCTTTATTTTGACTAAAAAAAATTATTTTGGCTTTTTATAGGTATCTCAACTGTTTCAGCAGAAAAGCTTGTATAGATATCTGTGCCTTAAGTGGCAGTATGCTCAGTGGTTTTAAACTGGTTTGAAACACTGACACTAGGATACATTTCTCAGTTCCACAAATTACTAAGACATTGTTTACTCATCAATAAATAAGAATAACAGTAATAACACTTGCCTCATAGGGGCCTGGTGTCTATCACAGAGTCAGCATCAAATAAATTCTAGCTATTGTCATTCACAGAGAAATCGAAAGGGCTGTACGTTTTACAATATTCTTCCCTTGTAAGTTCTGTCCAACATTAGTCAGCTAAACTGAATTTACAGAGCTGATAGAAAAAGAAAGTTTGTCAGGGAGAAAAAAGAAGAAATGCAAAGATGGGAAATGAAATGAAAAGCAGACGGGCCCTCAGAAGTGACCGAAATGAGTGGCAGTGAAGAGTCAAACGCATGCACACTTACGGAGCTGCCCAAGTCGGGCTTTTTCTTTTTTACCAAACAGACGTCCTATTGAAGACTTGATTCCCTTCTTCTTGGGGGCTTTGTGAAGAGAGTCTTGGCTGCTATTGGCACTGCCAAGCCCAAGGCTTTCTGGCTCAAGGGAGGCAGACAAACTACTGCAAAACACAAAAGAGAGCAAACTGCTTGTCCCACAAGGTACACAAGACTTGTTCCTTTAGAAAGGGACGAATGGAAGAACACTGATTTTCTCCCTTTCCTCCCACGTTTGCTCTTAAGCATACTGAAGTTTTTTTGGTTTTTCTTTTTTTTTCCAGCTTTAGGGCCCTGAGCCTCCAAATTTTCTCTAGAAAAGATTATTTTTGTTCTAAATGTTTTCCCCCCTTATTATTGATACAATCTCGAATCAATGAACACAGGTTGGCTTATTAATTGCATGTTGAATGACATTCCTTTCTTTAGCATGTGACCCTTTCCCTATTTCCTTCTTGGAGTTTATGTGTTTTTTTTTTTTAAGTCATAAACGTAATGACCTATGATAAGACATTTAAATTTAACTAACAGTGAAATTTAAGCTGCTATTCCAACCCACATTTTACTGAGTTTTCTTCTAGCCACCTTCTCTCTCTCAGTTTTAGAGTCTAATTCGTTTAATTTTAAATCATCTAGGTAGGATTTAGAAGCAACTAATCATATGCTCTGGTGATCACTTTATGTTTTTTCTTACAGTTCTCAGGTATCCTTTTAGGTACATGATAAACTGAAATGAATTCCAAGCAGTTGCTTGAGGTTTCATTCCCGGTCAATGTAACTGACACTGTATTCATAGGAGACGTTCAATATATATTGCTATCTATTCTACAGCTGTTAATGTGACAACACCATGATGAATTACTTTACTTATTTGTCCTAATAAATGAGTTCACATTCTCTAAACTCCAAACCAATAGCTTTCACATGTTAAGGTATAATTCACTCTTTTCTTGGAGGGTGAAAGCATATATTTTGAAACTGGAGTAACTGGTGGTTTTTTTCACATTAGAAATTAAAAATAAACAAAACTGGGAAAAAAAAGTGCCTGCCAGCACAGAAAGCTCTGTTTTCAAACATAGTTGTTGTAAAACACATACTATTTAGAAGACAGATTCTTACGTAAGTTATTAATACTAAGTCATTATGTTCAGTTATATCAATTATGTGTCTAGAGATGCTGCAATTGATAAGACTGTAAAAGGCTATATATTTAAGATGTGAATTGCAAATTTAGATTTATTTATGCCATTGTTATGGAGATCTGTTTGCAATTTTATAGTCAGACAGAAAGGACCTTAGGATGAGTTACTATGAAAAATGGGTATTTCCCTTATCTTTTCTTTTAACATTTTGGCAAATATACCTTTTTTTTTCATAAGAATTTTGTGCCTGAGTGGCTGTTCTAGCTGGCAGCACCAGCCCCCGGACCGTGGTGTACATATCTGTCTGCTAAAAGTAAATGATGTGCAATTATGAACTTTACAGACTCTCATTATTCTTACGCCTAAGCCAAATTTATAGTCTCGTCCTAGAATCCCTTAATTTTTTTTGTTATTCTTCCAAATAAGTCCTTCCATTAGCCTGACTTTAATAGGAAGTATCTACTAAAAATGGAAGAGTTAATCTCATCCACATTGGCTAATAAGACCACGAATATATAGTTATTTTTAAAACTAAAAATTTGATCTCAGAATGCAAGTTTTTTTTTTTTTTCCACAAGTGATGCTGGGAGGAGGGTGCAGGGTAATACTCTAATGGAGAGTTAGAGCTCAATTCAAATTTCTCATATAAACGTTTAAGCAGTCTATCTGATGACGCTGAAAGAAAGGAATATTTTCAGAAGGAGAGCATGCCTTGTGCTGTGTGCTGGGAGAATCATACCTTCGGGCATCATTGTGGTAGGAGGAGGGAAGGGTGTGAGTCATCCTGATGGCTCTAGGGGTAGGGGGAGGAGAAGTTTCACATTTAATTGTTGCTTTATCCTCCCGACCATCTTCTTCCACCACTGCAATCTAGAAGCGAAAACAATACATTCAGATGAACTCTTTCTAGATTTCAACTGAAATTGATGGAAATGGAGAAATCATTAAGCAAGGCTATTTGAGTAACTCTAATACAAAAACAAAATAAAAAACTTGGGGCATATAGGTCTTACACATATAAATTCACATTACTGAAGAGTGTGACTGTCATAACTGTTTAAAAGTGAAGACATTCCGGTTTGAAAAAAAAAAAACAACCCATGGACACTTTACACAAAAATATTATTTCAGAGTAAATAAATACCATAGATCAACAGGGACTATAAAAAAGCTATCCTAGAATCCATTTCAATATATCAGGAATGTAAATGCTTTATAAAAAGTTACTGAACACATTATTTGAGCTAATTCACTAAAAAAGTATGCATAGGCAGGTCATCATAACATGGATATCTTTTACACAGATTTTTGAAGTGAGAAGAGAAGGTGGCAAAAACACTGCTTTACCAGATAAAGTGTATTAAATCAGGCTAATGAAATGTGTTCCAGATGTTTAAAAAATGAGTGGCAGTTTATTAGAAAAAAAATTCTTGAAAATTGTTTCATTTACTACCTCTCACGGGAACATGGACAGAAAACAGAAGATGGGGTGGAAGGGATTTCTTTAAAGAATTTAGTTCAGAATCCAGAGCAATTCAGGATACCATAAATTTTGCCATAGACATATAAAACTGCATTACAGTAAGACTTTTCAACAATCGAGTTGATTTTATGTAAAGAGGTATTTTTTTACAACAATCCTGCATTTTTTTTCATGGCATCACTGTGCATTGAAATACATACACATAGAAAGACTGTGGAAAGCATAGTTAGAAGATACAGTTCTGGAAGTTCTGATACAAAAAGTTAGCAATATGGCTATAGCAAAAATTTTAAAGCTATTTATCATCTTATGTCTACATAATGTCTTCCTTTATTTCTATGTTAAGCTATTATGCATAAATGTGTTTACATATGATATAGGATAAAGACCTCATGCATTGGAGAAACTGAATTGTTTGACTGGGCTTTTGTCATCTAAGCCTAGATGACTTTTAAGAGTTCATATAGGCATCTTTATAGGATTTCTTCACTCCATTTCAACGAGTATAGTGCCACCAGAAGAATCTTTTTCAAGAACTACTTTCAGCATGTTATTACTCTGCAAAACTCTTTCTAAACTCACTTCTCATCTAAATTCATAAAGTGCGTTTCCAAACTCTACCTAATATGTGTTTATGTCTTCACGGTCCCATGATCTAGCCATAATTGTTTTCTGTGATTATTTCTGCTAAGCCTGACCCTTCTGCTTCCAGATTTTTTCCCCTGAAACACCTCCTAAAATGCCTTATTCTCTCCACACTGCCAGTCAAACTATGCCAACTTTCCAAATACCAGCTTTTAAAAACATCAGATACGAACTGTTCGTCTGAATAATGCTTGGAGCTTATACTATATAAATAAAATAGAGGAGACAGGATTTGGAATCAGAGATGGATTTGAATTCTGGTTTCTCTTATTTGTTGAATATCATGTGCTAATTACTTACCTTCTCTAAGATTCAATTTCCTCATCAGTAAAATGGACGTGATAATACTTATCTTAACGTGTTCTTTTGAAGTGCAAATGGATCACACCTGTAACTCCTTAGCCTGATATACAACGATTTTTAGTTTGTAGTCTTTCCATGACCTACTTTTCTTACCAACTATTTCTTCACCCCCTGAATTCCCTGAGCCTGAGCCTGCATTTTTGTACCGGACCTTCCTTTGTGACTTTTTTTTTTCATATCCACTGAACGTCTACATCCGTCTACTCAGATTTCTTTCTATATTCCCAGAATAATCCTTTTAAGTGGTAGAGGAAGTCAGAGACAACTTTATGCACGATAAATTTGACAGTTGAGAACCAACTGGTAGTATCAAGGAGAAGATACAATAGGAAGATGGATGTTAACTCAAGAAAAAAATATTCCATCAATCTAAGCCACACAAATATAATATAGATTTCTTTAATTTAAAAAAGACAAAGAAAAAATAGTTTTCTGGTTCCTGAAGACTTTGGACATAGTCTATCACATCTTGATGATGCTGAAAAACAGATTTATGCACTAGATAGTAGGTTGAATCTTTGAAATCTTTCCCATCTGATATTCCGTGAGTCTGAGCTCTGCTGTTCTCAATTATCTAACAAGATGTCATTTTGTGAATCAGAACTGGAGTCAATTTTGTTTCTCATTTCCAATATTTATTCTATTTATGTCACACCAAATAGGAAGGCAGCAGATTAATTATATTTTTATAAGTTCTGTATTCTTGATGCTCTGGCATCTGCTGCTATGCTGACCCAGGGCGCAATGTTCCTCCCAGGGCTGGCTAATTCCTAGAGATAGTAAACTACTTTCCTGGAGTGTGCCTTTCACATGCACGTCAATCAATCTAGGCCAGTATGCCAAATCATACTCTCTAGCTGGCTTTTACACATCAGGAGGCGACATTTCTCTGCCTTAATTATCCCAGGCCAGGAATCAGAAAACTAGAGATGGCCCCAATACCTAGAGCTCACTGACACAATTAAAACTAGCCAGTCCCAAGCCTGCTTATCCTGCCTTACCTTTCCAACAGATACCACAATGAAGCTCCTACTCATCCTTTCTCCTAGCTCTTTCTGCTTCAGGAGGACCTACTCGGGTACTTCCCTTTGCCTCTGCATTCCATGGCATGACCCCTCCTCTTTGGAAGTGTGAGTAACAAACTATCTTTACATTGGCAGTGGTCTCCCGATCTGTCAGTCTCACATACCTGAATAATAGTGAAACCTACATTTAAAAATAAGCAGCACTGTTTTAGCATTGACAATAAACAATCTAATTCTAGGATAGTTAGACCACGTAATCTAATCATTACCCTAGAAAGCATAAACAATTTTATTTTGAGGCATTTGCTCTTACCATCATATTTACACAATTGGATAACACTTAAATACTTTTAATATTTATTTTTGTGTGAATAAAATGGTTCAACTAATGGGAATATAATTTTAAAGCTTTCATAGAAAAACAATATTCAACTAGCAATCATATAAAAGATATTTACAGTACCTTTCTCCGATGTTTCCTTAGATCACTTGGCTGTGATTGGCAGTAATAAAAGCAACATAAAACAGAACTAATTAATGAGTACCATTTGACCATGTTACAGTTTAAATAGTATTCTATAACTTCACTGTCTTGTTTTTTCATTCCATTGTTTTCTAAATAAATGTCTTTAACCATTACAGAAGGACTCCTCCTGAGAGTGACTTCAGAGAGGAAACTTCTTAGATGGAATGGGTGGGGGGCATGTCCACATGATGGGGTCAAACATATATGTATGAGATCTGAGACATGGAACCCTAGGGAACAGGAAGCGCATATGGAATGATCTAGCCAGAAATAAATATGGGACTATATCCTCCCGAGAAAATATAAATGGAATGAAGGAGATCATACATAAATGAAGAACCAATGCACATATATGGAGTTTACAAACATTCCCTTTTGCCCTACCTATGCAGACCCTTCTTCCTCCCTGGGGCAGGGTTGCTATTCCTGATGTATCTCAAACTTCCTGGCATCCTAACAAATCTCTCATTCCCAAATGCCAAGAGCTCTGGCCTCAGTGTAACGTGTTTCTACGGCTGCTGTTTTCTTGTCAATGTGCTTTTACAGAATTTTTTTAAAAGTTAATTCTTTCTGATTTCCGATGAACCTTGTATTCACTTACTATCTTTGTTAATTTTTCTTGTGTGAGTAAAACAATTTTATTCCATTTTAGTTACATTTACATTTATATATTTTTTGTATTGGAAATCAGTTGATTTACTTCATTCAATATTCTAACTAGATATTGGTAGAATGTTCTTTATGTTTATAGATTTGTGGTGAGGTAAAAGTAAGTAAGAGCACATTTTATAATCAGGACAAATAACAATGTTTGCAAAACATATAAACAAACACAATACAAATGAATACAAATTTCTGCTTTTCTGTCCCTAAAATTTTTCCGTTTCCTCTGAATATTCAAACATGGATTATATCCAACAAAATTATTCCCCCTCCAATATTTTCTATAGGTAAAAGAAAATCTACTTATCTTTCACTATAGCAGTGACGAATTTAATGACAAAGTTTTATTAGGTGATAAGGACTTTCCGGGTTTCATTTCCTGTTTTTCTGAGTCAGATATGGGAAATTCTAGGTACTTTTTTACCCTCAAAAAATGTTTAAATATTTTTAAGTACTGTAATTACAGTGTAATAATGTTCATTTACCTTGATTTATTTATGACTAACTGCTCAAGAAAATGCATGAAAGCTGTGGCATCTTTTTCATTTATACACATTATTTTATTAGTATAAAATAATAACACTATCAAAGATTATGACACTAATGTTTATGAAAATACTTAAAAGAGCAAAACACTATGTTGCAAAAACGTAAGGAAGAATAGCAGGACAGAAATAACCAAAGCTTCCTTGCCTTGAATGCTGACTAAATTATGCTCTCTGGGCCAACATTCTTACTGTAGCTTTGATAATAAACAAGTCATCAATATATGTAGCAAATATAAACAGAAACTAAGCCGGAGACAATATCCTGTTTAGTTAATAAAGTCAGATAGATGGTTCCTAGATTTCTAAAAAAGCAGATCACAATGTAGCTCCGTAGACTGGGTATAACTTAGTACATAGGCTAAAAGTCTGTGCTGTGTCAAGGTGGGGTCAATTCTGATTAGCTGTCCTTTGTCTTGATTGGGCATTGTCTATTATGTCTATTTAAAAAATATTTTTTTAAGATTTTATTTATTTTTTTATTTATTTGTGAGAAGAGAGCAAGCATGAGCATGGGGGAGGTTGGCAGAGGGAGATGCAGACTCCCTGCTGAGCAGACAGCCTAACTAGGGGCTAGATCCCAGGACAAGCCCGGAGCTCAAGACCTAAGCCAAAGGCAGCCACTTAACTCACTGAGCCACCCAGGTGCCCCTATTCTAAAAATATTTTTAATATCAAATCTGGAAGTGAGCACAGGCTAGAGGGCTCAGTGGCTTAAGAAGGCAAAAGTTTCCTTTTTTTTTTTTTTAATTTTGCCATTTTTCTTTTATGTTGACTTTATTGTATGGAAGTCCATAATCATAAAGAGTTTGAATGTGAAAAATGCTGCCACACCATAAAAATAGTCTTCTGTTTCAATTCTCAATTGCAAAATTAAAGAAAAAGATATTTAACTTACATATATAACAAATTTTGTAATAGTAAAATTTTAAAAAAATTTACACGGTGGCTTTTCCCTCAAGGTGAGAGCATTTTATATATATATATATAGATAGATACAATTTCTTTATAAATATGTGTATTAAGTGTGTATTAAAATAAATCAATTCCAATGGAAATAATTTTTACAATTTATTAGCTGCAATATATTATTGCAACATATTTATGTAAAGATGTCATTTAGAAAATGAATTAAAATTTTTTGTTCAGATATTTTACACACATACACACACAGATATAGACATTGTGACACTTTTTATAGAAGCTTCACAGTCTTCTGACAGTATCTAGAAACACTGATACACTTCATATTCTTCTGCAGTATCATTAGTTTCTCCTCCATTTGTTGTATTTGTGAATGTTTTACACTGTATAATTGTATAGTTATTTCACGTATTTGTTTTTAATTAATTTCTATCCCCAAACTCATTTTTAATTAGAATTTTATTATTTTAATAGTAAAGTTTTAATATTCATTACAAAAACAGAATTTTACCTCCAAAAATAGTTCAGAATATTTAAATCTTCATTTTTGTCATTTAAACATATTTCCAGTTAATCACACACACACACAAAAGGGACAGAATAACATATGTTTTTGTGTCAGCAAATTTGAAGAAAAATCCAGCTCCACTTACTGTGTTGAACATGAGCAATTTACTCATGCTCTCAAACTCCAGTTACCTCTGCTCTCTGTTGAGGTGATGCCCTCAGACTTGCAGATGTTATCATGAGAATTAAGTGACCAACCATCATAGCATTCAGTAGTCATTCCCATCATTTCTTCCAGAGGTTTCTCTATATTATTTTTAGCAAAGGGTACTTTGATTTTCTCTCAATTACGTTCAGGGTACCTCCTAAATTTAGGTTTCCAACTATTAATCCCAAATGTAAAAATAAGTGAAATAAAGAATTAAAGAATAAAGAAGGGTAAATATGTTGACATGAAATTCTAAAACAAAACTGAGAAATCGTCACTATTATTTTTGATGGCTCGTCTTATTAAAATTATATTATCTATATTATAAAATGTTAATATTCTATGTTGTTCTATTGAAGCAATTATATTTTTTGTGATTTACTGAATTAAAAATAAAATACCAGTCCCAATTTACTTAATCAAGATATCATCAGTAAAAATTTACTTAATGGTTTAAAAGTCATTCAGATAGCTGCTGTGATATTTAGACTGCTGCTCTTCTATTTACTTATTATGTGACCTTAGAAAATTACACCTTTTTAGGCTACATTTGCTTGTCTCATATTGGGATTAATAGTTGCACCTACCACATAGGGATGTTGCAAAAAAAGAAAAACAATAAAAACCACGGAAGGTCCTTAGAATACTAACATCCAATAAGTATCAGCTCACGAACCATTAAGGAAACGTTCTCTGCGCATATCATACCAGTGTCATGACTCCCATCCGATCCATTTCCCTGGCAGGACTCCGAGGGGTGAGCTTTGGCGTTGAATGTCCACTCGGGGGAGATGAACTGGCCAGCGAAGAAGCTGTAACGGAGGCAGTGATGGAGGTACCTGGGTGGACTCTTGCTAAATTCAGGCCTTCCAGGCTCACACTGGCCACTCTATTCTCAATTTCTTCAGCACGTAACTCTGTAGATTCTTTCTCTTCCTGAATTAGCCTGAAAGATACAGTTTAATTTGGATCCATTATATGCTGCTAAGATGGTAACTGGAATTCACAGAAATAAATAAATAAAAAAAAGCTCTGTGAACATTTTATATCAAATCTAATGTTTTCTTTGCTCTAAAGGCAATGATATAACTTTCAATAAATTCCAGAGGCTTTCTGGCTGAAATTTAGAAAATCCTTCTTCTCAAATGATATATAACTCCTCCCCACTTTCAGTCTAACCCTCTTTCTATACTACCACCTGCTAAAACTTTTTTTTTTTTCACCTGCTAAACCTTTTAAAACCTTGCCTGCCTGGATAATTTCTGCCACTAATCCTTTTTTCCCCCTGCCATTCATCCTAATCTTACATTTGAACTGGGGTGCCAATAAATGAGACTTTTAGAAACTCAGATTCCAACAAAGATATTGAATCTTACCTCCCACCTGATGAAAGAGAACAACTGACAGAATCTTCAATGAATGGTCATTCATAATTATCATCTGGTCAATAAAACCCTGAGACTTTTTTCCAAACAATACCTACTTAGCCAAGTCAACTTCAAATAAGCACCAGGCAATGTAATAATATGGAGATGATCTATCTATAGGTAGATAGATATGCACATAATAAAAGAAATAGTTTTAACTGTTGCTATAAATGCTTTTGAGAAGACAAAGCACTATTGCTCATTTTTTCTTTAAGGAGAAGCTTCAATATGTATAAATTAACTATTACAGAGATGCAAAGAACAAAGAGCTTTACTGGATTACATAAATATCCTATTTAAGTTGAGTCTATATACATTTTGTATATTGGTAAAATGAAACTGTGTACCAGTAGTTGATTTAAAAAATGAGGATCAATAACCCCCCTCAGATATTTTCCTCTTAACTACAAATGGCTTATTATGATCTCCTATGATACATAGTCCTTAAATCCAAGGTTATGATAACTGCGAAGTTTTCTTTTTGCATATTTACTTTGGAAACCACTTTTGTGGTTTCTTACAAAACTACACATACTCTCACCAAATCATTCAGTAATTGTGTTCCTTGGTATTTACCTAAAGGAGCTGAAAACTTATGTGCACACAAAAACTGGCATACAGATGTTTATAGCAACTTTATACATAATTGACAAAACATGAAAGCAACCAAGATCTCCTTTAGTTGGTGAAGGGATAATCTGTGGTATATCAGGTGAATGGAATCTTACTCAGGGCTAAAAAGAAATGAGCTATTAAGCCATGAAAAGAGATGGAAGAACACTAAATGCAAATGACTAAGCAAAAGAAGCCAGTCAAAACAGGCTACATATCATATGATTCCAACCATATGACACTCTAGGAAAGGCAAAACTACAGGGGCAGGAAAAAGATCAGTGGTTGTCAGAGGTCAGGAGGGGGAAGAAATGAATAGGCAGAACACAGAGGACTTTTAATAGTAGTGAAAGTGCTCTGTATGCCATAATGATGGATACTTGCCGTACATTTTCCAAACCTATAGAATGTACACCATCAAAGGTAAACCGTAATGTAAACAATGGAATTCAGGTGATTACTATGTGTCATATAGGTGCATCGATTTTAATATACTACTGTGGTGAAGGGTGTTGACAGTGGGGGAGGCTGTGCATGTGTGAGGCCAAGGGATATATGGGAAATCTCTACACTTTGCTTGAACCTTGAACTTTGCGTGAACCTTTAACTGCTCCAAAAACTTAGGTCAAAAAATATTGAGGCACATTTACTCTTAGCTATAATTTTTCAGTTCCACAAAGAATATTCTGTGGTGCCTGGGTGGCTCAATCAGTTAAGCATCTGCCTTCATCTCAGATCATGATCCCAGCGTCCTGGGATCCAGCCCCATGCCTGACTTCCTGCTCAGTGGGGAGTCTCCTTGTCCTTCTCCCTCACCCTCTCCCCCCTCCCCGCTCTTTTCTTGCGTGCTCTCTCTCTCTCTCAAATAAATAAATACTTTTAAAAAAGAATATGAATTCTCTTACTTTGAAGTTTATTTTCATGGGTACATTTAAATTCACCCAAAGATCGGAATCCCAAAAGAAGGCTTAATCAAGTAACATTGCACAACATTATTAATGCTTTAAACACATTCCAATGAAAAAAAATGTCTCCTATTAAAAAAAAAAGGAAATTTTGTGCTTTGAAATGATTGGTGGGAAATGACTCCTTCAGAAAAAGTGTTTTTTCTACAAATAAATTGTATCTATGAACTCTAGACATTGTATTAATTGTAAAGGAAAGTCAAACCAGGAGAAATAAGCTGCGTAAGAGGTAGATTGAAGTTTAATTAAAGAGGAAATCCAATGCTACCTATATGTTCGGTTTATTTAGAAAAATAAATGATAATCCATTGATCTTTAGAATCCTGATGTAGATATAGAAACACACACACACACAAACACACACACACACAAACACACACACCAGATTCCCTTTGAAATGTCCTAATGTGTTGAGGAGAGAGTCCCATATAAATCATACAAAAGGATGAAATAATAAATAAGACCAGGAAAGTAAAGCACTCAGAATAGTAGCTAACTATAGATGCAAAGATTAACAAACAGGGCAGTGGCAAATGAAGTAATTTAATCCCTTCCTTTAAGGGAGAATTAGTAAACTGTAAGGAAACCAGAAAAGAGGAATTTTATTTAATGGCTAGAATAGTTTGTGAAAAAAGAAAAGTCTTAACCGGAAATGAATTCTAGTTAGTGTTAGCAGTTTTTACGAAGATGTTGTCACTGTTTTTATGAAGATGCTTATTTCTTTTTTATAATAAGTTTTTAAATTTTAATTCCAGTATAGTTAACATACAGCGTTATATTAGTTATATTAGTGTTATATTAATTTCAGGGGTACAATATAGTGACTCAACAATTCTATACATCTCAATGGTCATCACGGTAAATGCACTCTTTAATCCCCATCACCTATTTCACCCATCCCCCCACCCTCTCCCCTCAATTTGTTCTCTACAGTTAAGAGTCCGTTTCTTGGTTTGCCTCCCTTTTTCCCCTTTGCTCATTTGTTTTGTTTCTTAAATTCCACACATGAGTGAAACCATTTGGTATTTGTCTTTCTCTGACTTATTTCACTTAGCATTATACTCTCTAGCTCCATCTATGTTGTTGCAAATGGCAAGATTTCCGGGGTTTTTTTTTGTTGTTGTTGTTGTTTTGTGGGGTTTTTGTTTGTTTGTTTTGAGAGAGAGAAGTGGGGGGAGGGGACAGGGGGAGAGGGGGAATTTTTTTATGTTGTACACCTGCAACATGTGCATTGGTTTTTTAAAATTTTTTTAATTTAAATTCAATTTAATTAACATGTACTGTATTATTAGTTTGAGAGGTAGAATTTAGTGATTCATCAGTTGCATATAACACCCAGTGCTCATTAGCTCAAGTGCCCTCCTTAATGCCCATCACCCAGTTACCCCATCCCCCCACTCGCCTCTCCTCCAGCAAGAGAATCTTAAGCAGGCTAGAGCCTGAGGCAGGACTCAATCTCACAACACTGAGATCGTGACCTGAGCTGAAATCAAGAGTCAGATACTTAGCCGACTGAGCCACTCAGGTGCTCCAAGATTTCATTCTATTTTAGGGCTGAATAATTCTCCATCGTATGTATATACCACTTCTTTACCCATTTATCTATAAATGGACACTCGGGCTGCTTCCATAGTCTGGTTACTGAAATAATGATGCAATAAACATAGGGTTGCATGTATCCCTTTGAAGTAGTGTTTGGTATTTTTTGAGTAAATACCTAGTAGTGTGATTACTGGATCTTAGGATAGTTTTTTTTTTTTTTTTTAAGATTTTATTTATTTTTCAGGGAGAGAGAGAGAGCACAAGCAGGGGGAGTGGCACGCAGAGGGAGAAGCAGTCTCTCTGCTGGCAGGGAGCCCGATGTAGGGCTCCATCCCAGGACCCTGGGATCATGACCTGAGCGGGAGGCAGACGCTTAACCCACTGAGCCGCTGAGGCGTCCGGGTAGTTCTCTTTTTAACTTTTTGAGGAATCTCCACACTGTTTTCCGGAGTGGCTGCACCAGTTTGCATTACCACCAACAGTGTAAAAGGATCCTCCTTTCTCCATATCCTCACCAACGCTTGCTATTTCTTGTGTTTTTGATTTTAGCTATTCTGACAGGTATGAAGTGATATCTCATTGTGCTTTTGATTTGCATTTCTCTGATGATTGGTGATATTGAGTATCTTTTCATGAGTCTGTTGCCCATCTGTATGTCTTCTTTGGAAAAATGTTCATGTCTTCTGCCCATTTTTTAATTGGATTATTTATTTTGGGAGTGTTGAGCTGTATAAATTTTTTATGTATTTTGGATACTAACCCTTTATCAGATATGTCATTTGCAAATACCTTCTCCATTATGTAGGTTACCTTCTAGCTTTGTTATTGTTTGCTTCACTGTGCAGAAGCCTTTTTTATTTTGATGCAGTCCCAATAGTTCATTTTTGCTTTTGCTTCCCTTGCCTCAGGAGACATATCTAGAAAAATGCTGATGTCAGAAATTACTGCCTATGCTCTCTTCTAGGATTTTTAGGGTTTCAGGTCTCACAATTTAGATCTTTAATCCATTTTGAATGTATTCTGTGTATAGTGTAAGAAAGTGGTCTAGTTTCATTCTTTTGCATGTAGCTGTCCACTTTTCTCAACACCATTTGTTGAAGAGACTGTCTTTTTCCCATTGTATATTCTTTCCTCCTCTGTTGAAGATTAATTGTCCATATACCATTTTTCGGTGGAGTCTTTAGGGTTTTCTATATGTAGTATCATGTCATCTGCAAATAGTGAAAGTTTTAGTTCTTCCTTACCAATTTGGACATTTTTTTTTCTTTCTTTTTCCTGTCTAATTGCTACAGCTGGGACTTCCAGTACTATATTGAATAACAGTGTTGAGAATGGACATCCTTGTCTTTTTCTGGACCTTAAGGGAAAAGCTCTGTTTTTCATCACTGAGTACGATGCTTGCTGTGGGTTTTTCACATAAAGCCTTTAATATGTTGACATATTTTTCCTCTAAATCTACTTTGTTGAGGGATTTTAATCATGAATGGATATTGTACTTTGTCAAATGCTTTTTCTTCATCTATTGAAATGATCATATGGTTTTTATCCTTTTTCTTATTGATGTGATACACATTGATTTGTGACTATTTAACCACCTTGCCTTCTGGGATTAAATCCCACTTGATCACAGTGAATGATTTTTTTAATGTATTGTTGGATTTAGTTTGCTAGTGTTTTGTTGAGAATTTCTGCATCTATATTCAACAGAGATATTGGCCTATAGTTCTCTTTTTTTGTGTGATGTCTTTATTTGGTATCGGGGTGATAGTGGCCTCATAAAATGGATCTGGAAGTTTTCCTTTATCTTGTATTTTTTTTGGAATAGTTTGAGAAGAATTGGTATTACCTCTTCTTCAAATGTTTGGTAGAATTTGCCTGTGAAGTAATCTGGTTCTGGACTTTTGTTTCTTGGGAGTTTTTTGATTACTGATTCAATTTCATTGCTGATAATTGGTCTGTTCAAATTTTCTATTTCTTCCTGCTTCAGTTTTAGGTTATACATTTCTAGGAATTTATCCATTTCTTCAAGTTTGCCCAATTTGTTGGCATATAATTTTTCCTAATATTCTCTTACAACTGTTTGTATTTCTGTGGTGTTGCTTGTTATTTCTTCTCTTTCATTTGTGATTTTGTTTATTTGGGTCTTTATTTTACGAGTCTGGCTAGAGTTTTATCAATTTTGTTGATCTTTGAAAAGAACCAACTCCTGGTTTCATTTATCTCTTCTGTTAGTTTTTGTTTGTTTGTTCGTTTGTTTTTAGTTTCTGTATCATTTATTTCTGCTCTACTCTTTATTTCCTTCTTTCTGTGGTTTTGTGTTTTCTTTGTTTTTCTAGCTCCTTTAGGTGATAAGTTAGGTTGTTTATTTGCAATTCTTCTTGCTTCTAGCCTGCATTGCTATGATCTTTCCTCTTAGAACCACTTTTGCTGCATCCCAAAGATTTTGGACCATCGCATTTTCATTTTGACTTGTTTCCATGTAATTTTTTATATCTTCTTTCATTTCTCCATTGACTCATTTTTAATTTAGTAGCATGCTATTTAACTGCCATGTATTTGTGCTCTTTCCAGATTTTTCCGGTGGTTGACTTCAGTTTCATAGTGTTGTGGTCAGAAAAGATGCATGGGATGACTTCAATCTTTTTGAATCTGTTGACCTGTTTTGTGGCCTAATATGTGAACTATTCTGGAGAATGTTCCATGTGCATTTGAAGAGAATGTGTATTCTGCTGTTTTAGGATGGAACGTTCTGAATATATATGTTAAATCCATCTGGTCCAGTGTGTCATTTAAAGCCACTGTTTCCTTCTTGATTTTCTGTTTGGATGATCCATCCATTGACATAAGTTAAAGTCCCCTACTATTATTGTATTACTATCAATTAGTTCCTTAATGTTTGTTATTAACTGTTTTATGTATTTGGGTGCTCCCATGTTGGGTGCATATTTATAAATATTTTATCTTCTTGTTGGATTGTTCCATTTATTATATAGTGTCCTTTTTTGTCTCTTGTTATAGTCTTGGTTTTAAAGTCAAGTTTTTTGATATAAGTATTGCTACCGCAGTTTCTTTTGACATCCAGTTGCATGATAAATATTCTTCCATCCCTTCACTTTCAACCTGCTGGCATTTTTATGTCTGAAATGTATCTCTTGTAGGCAGCATACAGATGGCTCTTGTTTTTTTTTTTATCCAATTTGTCACTCTATGTCTTTTCATTGGAACATTCAGTTCATATATCCAAAATGATTATTGACAGATATGTATTTATTGCCTTCTTGTTACTTGTTTTGTAGTTGTTTTTGTAGTTTTTCTCTGATCCTTTCTTCTCTCCTCTCTTTCATGGTTTGTTGGCTTTCATCAGTGACATACTTGGATTCATTTCTCTTTATTCTTTGGCTATCCATTTACCGGTTTTTGATTTGTGGTTACCATTAGCAATCTATATTAAGTTGATGGCTGCTTAAGTTTGAACACCATTCTTTAATCCTCTCCACACCACATTCTAGGTATATGGTGTCATATTTTACATCCTTTTATTTTGTGAATCCCTTGACTAATTTTTACAGATATATTCTCTTCCTTTAGTTGTGGAGTTTGTTCTTCCAGTCTTCAGATCACGTTCTGGATTATATTCACTTATGTGAGTGTTATCTAGTGAGATGAGCTTAGGGTTATCCTACTCTACCATCTTCCCCTGCTGTCCAAGATGCCTATATCTTTTGAATTTGCTATATACTTGAATTATATGTACTTCTTAATTTCTTACAAATTGGCAACTATATTAAATACCCTTTTAGGGTCAGCAAGGAAACATATAAAAGGGTATCAACTTAATTAGTCTAGGCCAGGATTATAACTGGGCTTTCCTACCATAAGGTAACAAAGTTGAGTTCCTAGAGGGACACGGATTGTTACTGAGGGTGTGTGTAAATATTTTCAATGAAAACAAATATCACAGATACATATTTGATTTCAAATCTATTCAGTTGTTAAAGCTCCATAGTATCAAAAATGTTATTCAGTTTGAATTTATGTTCTACATTATTTTTTCTACTTATACTAATCAAATATTTATGCAACACTTTCTATCAAGAAAAGTGCTAAGGTCTGGATATAAAAAAATTAAGCAGAAAGGATATATTTCTTGTTCTTATATAATTTACAATCAATGAAGATAAGGAGGACAGTAAAATGAACTGAAGGACAGAAGAAGGGATGGTGGAGATGTTCACAGTAAGAGTAAAGAAGGTGAAATATTATGGCACAATGTTGTGGACTGAGGAAAATGTTCCAGAAGAAAGGAACAGCAACCACAAAGGAGAGAGCAGGGAACATTCAAAGAACTGGAAGTCATTTATAATGGAACATGGGATCAGGTAGGTGAGAATGTTGAGGAAGGTGGGGCATTGTAGACAACATGGAGTATTTTGTTCTTTATCTCAAGAGCAACTGAAGGGTTTGAAAAAGCATTACTTTACCAAGCACACTGGGTTTAAAAAAAGTCTTGTTTAAAAAAGTCTTGCAGTGTTACTTTGAAATAGATGGGAACCCATACACCATGGGGAAACCAGAAAGAGAGTATTATTGTCATCTACATGAGAAACTATTATAATGTGCAATAGGCTGATGATAGTAGAGAACTGGACAGATGTGAATCATTTTAGGAGGCCAACAGATTTAGCAAGAGCCAGAAAAACAAACAAACAAAAACCCATTGTTCAAAATAGTAAAAAACTGTTCATCCATTGAGAAAAAACAAGTTAAGAATAGTTTCCTGATGTTTAAAAGACTATAAATCCACCTGACACAGGTTCTTCACTGGGGTTAGTCAAGTTAATGATAAAGACTAATAACATCATTAGGATTTGAGAAAGTACATATTAAGTTAAAAATTAAAATTATCAACATTTCTCAATGTTTGAATTGTTAACTTGTACAACTTCAACTCTATAATGTAATCTACTCTTTGGAAACCATCTATTATCTGGTGTGGTGATAGTGCATTTTTTCATATCTAGTATGAAATAATTCAGTCCTAGTTAATTTCATTCTGATGTCTAAATACTTTTAAGGAGCTGGCTGCATATTAATTGCATGCTATTTAGTACCTTTTTGGCAGTGTTAAATGTACCTTAAGAATGTGCCATATTACCACAAATATCATTTAAATAGTAAATTTTAATGTAAAAAGTGCTTTAAAATTCGTAAGTTCCCAGATGATGCCTGTGCTTCTGGTTTAATTATGTCATTTTTAGTATCAAGGTCTTCTAATCAATCCTTTAAAACCATCAGAGATAACTGAACTCACCTGATTTCTTTGTTGATGGCATCCAACTGTTCCTGAAGCATCATGGCTAGAGTCTGGGCATCAGAATGACCACTTGGAGAGAGCAGATCCATTGAACTAAAAATAGTTTCTCTGTCATCATCATCAATATCAGACATTTCTGTGTCACTTTCAAAAGGGTGGCTGCTTAGCACTCCAATTTGCTGAGTTCTATTCCACTCATGATCCCCAAGAGATTTCACCTGCATGGTAAATGAGTAATTATCATATGTATCATATTGCTCATTATCAAAGAACTATTCTGAAAAATCTCAACAAAAAGCACACATGCTTTTATACTTTAGCAAAAGCAGAACTGATTATTACCATTTAAAACACTTTGTTTCAATAAAATATCTCCTTGACATCTTAAGTAATGGCAGATACTAATTGTCAGCATAAGTATCAAGATTTTAATAGGAATAATGATGATAAACTTATGCATGATTTCTAGTTCCACCACCATTCAAGTTAACAATGACTTTAAAGCATCTATGTTTGAAACATTTTCCCTTCTTTCCAATTATAACAATCTCTATTCATTTGTACTAAAGCATTTCCATCTCTTATACTAATTAGTCTTACACTTTCTTATTATAGGCTGAGACTACAAATATTATCACACAAGTTATATAATAATTCTCTTCCCAACATTCATTTACATAGATTCTAACAAAGTATAATTAAAATAATATTGAAAAGTGATTTAATTTCATCTCTATTGCTCTGATCACTTAAATGTTTCATTGATTTTTAAGCACAATAATTTACATGACTACAGTTTTTTATTTGATAAAATAAATCCCTCATGTGAATGAAAATCTTTTTTTGTAAGCAATCTCTATGCCCCATGTGGGGTTCCAACTCATGACCCCAAGATAAAGAGTTGCATGCTCCGTTGACTGAGCAAGCCAGGTGCCTCTAAAGATAATATAACTTCTGGTGTTTTTCAAGCTGTTATCTGAGGGTAGGAGAGGAAGGGAAGTAAGAGAGAGAGGACTTAGAGTTTTCTGCATTTTAAAAAATTGGTTTTAATTTTTGTGATGATGTAAAATGATTTTCTGGGGGAGGGACCACATGATATTTCCCAGAATATTTAAGATTTGAGGACCTGAATTAGCATTTGTGTTACAAACTGTTTTGGTACCAAGTAGCACTAATTTATTTGTCATGTACAAATGAGAAAAGAACTAAGATGGACTTGATTTATTCTTCATTTGTTCACTTCTTATTCATTCATTTAACAGATATTGAATGCCTACTATGAAGGATTAATTTATACTTGACACAGGTACCAATTAAAACCATAGGGTATCAAGGACCTGTATACAAGTAAGGACAATTAGGTTATATAGTATTCAACACATAAGAGTGGTTGGGGAGAACAAACTATACTTAGGGACAAAATTACTTCCCTGTAAAATGCAACTCTAAACTTACAATATACATAGCGTACAAACTGATCGAATGAATGAAGACTGGCACCGCCGTTTATCATGAAGACTTCTCTATAAACGCTTTCAATAGTCTATGTACATTTTCCTCAAAGTTTTATTAAAATAGTAATTATAATTAAAATATTTAATTAATTTTAATTAACAATATGAATACCCTTGCATAAGTGCCCAAGCAAACCAAAAGTCCACTTGTTTGGCAATACAGCATAAGGGATAAAAAAGGCATGGAATTTGAAACCACACAAACAGAGGTTCAGGTTTTGACTCTATCACTGCTGGCTGTATAATATTGAATGGTTAAAATTTCTGAGCTTCAATCCTTTTATGTCTGAAGTTAGCATAAAAACAGAATCAAATTCATAAGGTTATGTGTATACACGCATGGGGAATGCTTAGTTCAGCTTCTGGCACATAGTGGTTTTGCATTAGTTATAGTTTTAAAAATATGTCACATGTCATGCTTGAAACTAAAAATGCTAGCAGTTTGAATTCTCTCAGTATTAAAATTCTATCCAAGATGGAGTAAGATATTTACTTAGAATCATCAAAGACTTTAAATAAAAAAAAAAAATTAACCTTTGGCTCATCTCTTCGCACACCCATGCGGCCTCTCCTGGGTCTTCTTATTACTTTAGTTGTTCTGTAATCAGACTGGCTGTCCACTAGGGATCCTACAGAATACCGCAGCTCAGCTGAGGTGTCTAGATGAGTTCTGGAAAAAGGAAAACATGAAATATGACCAACTGCAAAAGTTAAACTTCCCAGCAAATCACTATCACCTGCTCAACTGTCAGTAAAGAATAAAGCATAAACCCTCAAGAAAAAAGAAAAATTCAAGGAAGAAAACTGATGAATTGTCATGACTCTTTGAGGTCTCTTCTGAGGCTTATGTGAGAAATTCCAGTCTCAGGTTCATTCTTGAAAATAAAGTGGATTATCTGTTTAGAATAGAAAAAATCTGTTTGTTCATTAATTATGATTTTCAATTGTGGAATTAAAATGAAACACGTTCAGACTGACAACCAAGATCCATTGTCTTAAATTCTGGCAATTCTTTTTTGTTGAAGTATTTAGTGTACATATCAACACATGCTATTTACTGCTGTATCTGTTGTAAATATTCCCCACTAATCTAACAGTAAAATATATGTACTTTTGGGGTCCCAGAATTCTCTATCTTGCAGAGTTCTAATTGTCAATTTAGGAAATTAACTGAATACTTAAAATCAGATTGACTCAAGGTTAATAATCTTATTTTTTAATAAAATAGGATGTACCACCAGTTTTTCAGCTTTTAAGACATTGTTTCAAAAATATAAAGAAAAATCTTTTGATAAGCACATCTGATTCTGAATCTGCTTAGAGATGAAATAGCTGGAAAATTCCAATAGAAAAATATTATACTAGTTTTCAACAAACATGATAATAAAGTACACTGTAATCAAAGTGTAATAAAGGTTTCTCTAGACACGTTATTTATATATAGATTTACAACAAATTCAGTTTATTGCTATAATAATGATGGTAACAGTGACAGCATGCTGTCCTATAAAATTATCAGTAGGAAATACGCTTAATGCTATATTTTCTCTTGAACTGCAGCTCCTGATGATCTACTATGCTCTATCAGTTCTCTTTGTGGAAAAAGAAAAGGGAAAAACCAAGCATTTCCAAATGATAGGCAAGATTAGAAAAGGTTAGGTAAGGTCTCGGTTTTTCCAACAGTAGAAGACACTGACCAGAAGAACTGATGCACATCCTTGTTTTGTCAAACAGAACTTTAAAGCAAATGAACTAAGAAATCATCCCCCAAGTAGAGGACAGCTATCCTTTTTTATAGCGGTGAACTTGAAATTTAATCAAGCAAATTGGTTTTATTATGGATTAGTCATACATAAAAACTAACGAACCAGATCGTACTCATAAATAGGACCTCTCTCAGCCTCTATAACAGGGTCTATGTTTCATGAAGACAAAGGTCAGATTTTAGTGACCACTGTATGCTTAAGGAGGTATTTCTAGCATATAATAAACACTTGATAAATATCTGGTAAGATAATTAATGAATGAAATTAATTATTATACAGCCTAAACTGTCTACCTCAGAACATTCTAGGTACATTTTGTCTGTCACTGCTTGGGTATTGTCTCTGTGGTCATCAAAGTGGAGATTCTAAAATTATAATTCATCCTAAGAGTATTGTTTCCTCGTTGCTTTATCTTTCAACTCCAAGTCATTTATAAAAACATGAACCAAAATACAAATCTGCTCCTATTGATGCACTGCTTAAAACTCTTCAATGGCCTTACAAGGCCCTCAACAATCTAGAACCCTCCTACTTAATTCCAGCTTCACCTCTAGTTACTATTGGTCTTTTCTCTCTCCATCCACCCATACTGACTTCCTTTCAATTTCTTGTACAACTCACACTTTCCTCTAATCCTGAGACTTTGAAAATACTGTTCTTTCTGCTGGAAATAGTCTTCATACATGATTAACATTTTTTAAGCTGGAGTAAAATTCTCATTGTCTTATACTATTGTAGTCCCTGGTATTCCCTCTACTGTAGCAGTCCTCACAGTATGCCTGTATTTCCCATTTGAAACATGTATTCTTCATCACCATTATCACTGTATCTCCAATGCAGTTTCTTGCAAGTAGAAAGTGCTAACTGATCTTGAAAGAACAAAAGGCCTGAACCAACATCAACTGTAAAAGAGTCCATTATTGTTAATACTTCATCTAAAGCAGTTACTGCTCACCTCTCTCTTTTTATTCAACTCTGTGAGCTACTTTACTAGCAGAAATCAGAGGCAATATTTCCATACATTTCAACTTTTAAATAATTTTTGGTGTACAATATTTTGAGTCACTTGGAGATTTAAGTTACAATATAGTCACTGGTTCCTTTAGACATGAACCCGTGCAGTTTCCCCACCTGAATCTCCTATTACTCTTGCATATAATCTAAATCAAGTCTAAATTTTCTTAGAGAACATCTTTTACCCATCTCTCTGCTTCCTGAAATGTCTTCCATTGTCCTTTCCAATGACCCAGATCCTTTCTTCAGAGTTGAGCCAAATCAGACCTTCTCCAGCCATTCTGGAACTCAAGTTATTATTCTCAAATGAGATACTAGTAGAGGATATTAGTTACTGGCATTCACCAACTTTAGCTCATCTCTTCCTACTTCTCTGCCTGTAAGATCCATGAAATTCTCGTGCATCTTGTTTTCTTTATTGTTTCTTTTTAAATTGCGTACTCAGAAGCAAGGATGTTTGATAAATAATTGCTGTTCAATAAATATTGTTATCCTATAACGTATTATAAATTCCATCCGATCAGTGTATCAGTAATTCCTATAATACTTTATACTTGTGATTTACTGTTTACAAAACTCCCTTTGCTCACTTGTTGCAAAGCTTGTGAAATAGTCATAAAAATATTATTTTATATACAATTCATGTAAAATGCATATGAAATTTGAACTTAAGGAAAATGGGCTTTCCCAAATCAAACAGCTAGTAATTATTTGTCTTAGACCTAGGAATGTCAGTTTTCTTATTATTGGTCTAGTTTTGTTTCTACTACAAGCTGTTGTATCAAAGAATTGTTCTATATGTAGTTCCCCGAGCTTCCACGATGATCCTTCATTGTGAATAAATGTCACATTATTAGGCTGTCCATGATGACTCACTGCAGTGATGAACTTTTAGACAATACTTCTACAACTGTTTTTTTCCCCAATGATATATATGTATATATTTAATTCCAGCATAATTAATGTACAGTGTTATATTAGTTTCAGCTGTACAATATAGTGATTCAACATTACTAAGTACTCATCACAATAAGTGTACTCTTAATCCTCTTCACCTGTTTCACCCATCCCTCTACTCACCTTCCCTCTGGTAACCACCAGTTTATTCTCTATACTTAAGAGTGTGGGTTTTTGTTTTTCTCTCTCCCCCTGCCACCCCCCTTCCTCTTTTAATACAACTCTGTATTTCTGAGACGAAAGGTCAACAAGCCAACAAAATGGCCATTTGGTTCTATTAAAAAAATATTAAATTTGTTGACTGGATGATGCTCATTCTACATATTTACTCTGTTGATATTTTATCAGCTCTTCTCCTTCATCACCACCACCACCATCATCATCATCATCATCACCATGTGAATATGTATCAATGAATTAAAAGTAGTTTCAGTTCAGATACATAAATCATAACAAAGCATTTAGAAAAATAAACATGATTTTCTAAATTAAAGGCCTACATTTTTAAATGTTCTTTGGGTGTTTTTATATCTGCAGAACTGTGCTTCTTATATTAAACTGAAGGGAGAAACACTCAAAATACTGAGCTTTATTTTTATTAATACTTTATATTAAAGAGAATATAATCACCTTTATTTTTATTAATATTTACATTATTACTTTCATTAATACTTACATTAAAGAGGATATAAGCACCTTTCAAATTTTTTTAACTTGGATTTTTCCTCTATCTGAAAAATGCTTTATTAGATATTCATTCAATGGCATCTATTGTGAGTATAATATACAATGTTTGTTTGTTTGCTTGTTTGTTTGTTTGTTTTAGGTGCTGAGATTATAGTAACCAAAACAAAAATTCCAGCCCCTGTGGAGCGAACATTCTTAGGATAAGCATAAGACCAAGAAAAATGAACTTTTAAAAGTCCATGGTGATCAAAAGTTTCAAATAGCTCTTATGATTGTGTTGTCTAATAAATGATCAAATGAGTAAATACTTTTAGGGTTTCTTATTAACTTTAAAAGGCCCTAAGCACAAAAGAAAAGTATATGTAAATTATCAAGTTGATCTGTCTATCTAGACAGTAAATAATCATGTCATTGCTTCTTTCTGTCCAGATGAGGTATTGAGTCAAAGTAGATGAGTATGGCTAAATGTACTGTTTTTAAAACATGTATAATTCCTCTTTCACTCTGTATTTGCAATTAATTTCACAAAACAGATAGGTGCTCAGGGATCATAATCAATGATATTTCTTCAGTAACATTAAGCACTGAAAACACTTCAGCATGTAGAGAAAAGAGGTATTTCGTCTTCCTGGAATGAGATGTAAAATCCTTATATACAGTTCCATTTCTTCATTTACGACTCTTTTTATGTATTTATAGTTCTGTAATTAAATGCAGAATACAAAAGGTAATAATTTACATTGTACTGCATATTTGCAGAACAGGTCACCAAGTTAGAGAATTATTTTTGAATATACAAACAGTAAGTCAGTAAGGAGTGAACATAGGGCAATGACTGCTGAGCAATAAGATGTGCTTATTTATTTTATTTCAGGCCATATGGAATCATAAAAAATTCCTGTTGATTTTTGGTAAGCTATAGGTAAGATTTTAATTTAATGTTACCTTGATATTGTGGGTTCAATTAAAGAGCCAGTTCTCATTTTCAACTGGTCAAGTTCAGATCTCAGCTTTTCAATTTCTTCCGCTAATCTTTCCTAAAAATCAAAGAAGGTTTACTCAGAAGATATGCAAATGCCAACAATACCAACATTCAATTGTGATAAACCATGCTACCAAGCTCAATGGCTTTCTAATAATGGAAAACTGATGGATATATTTTTATTAATGATTATTAGACACGACAGTAAAATATGCTTAATTTTTCCCCTGTAATGAAAATGTGAATAGCAGAAATCAATAAAAAGTTATCTATATTGTTTGGCATTCATTAATCCTACATTTCTGCAAACATATGGGGATACTAAGATCATGACTAGCAATGTATACATCACTTCAAAACACAGAGTCATAATCATAGCCATTAAAAAAATAAAGAGAAGGCCTTATTTATGCAGTAAGTGAAGGACTTTGATTATTTTATAAGCATTGTAGTACACATGGATGAAGAGAAAGAAGAATGGATTAAAAAGATGAGGAAAAAAATCATTACCTAATATAAATTAAAATTATCAGCTTGATATTGGTAGAATTATTTGTACATCTGAAAATTTTCTCAGACTGGTATTACAGTTTCAGTCTGTAGATTTGTTAAGGTAAGGGTTGTCTTATAGTCCTTAACTAAATGCTGATGTAAGCATTTAATTTTGTTTTCATGATTATAACTTTTATATTGTTATAAAAGTCTCAATGTATCCTTCTGGATTTTCTATTGCTTTTTTTTCTCTGTCCCAGCAGCCAATGCTTGATATTTTACTTGACTCATTCTTCATTTCTCACTATACATTTTGTCAATATGGCTTTCCCAATATTTCTTTCACCTGCCCTTTTTATTCGTACTACCATCATTCTACTTTACACGTTTTTTACTTTTCTCCTGCATTATTTTCGCCAGCTTCCACAGAGGCCATGCTGCCTTCAATCTCTTTCCTATACACTCCTCTGCTGGTTGTATCATTTTACTTTTTTAATTTAAAAAGTATATATTTATCTTAGAGAGAGAGAGCATAAGCAGGAAGGGCAGAGGGAGAGGGAGGGAGAATCTCAAGCAGATCGTGAGCTGAGTGCGGAGTCCGATATGGGGCCCGATCTCAGGACCCTGAGATCATAACCCAAGCTAAAACCAAGAGTCAGATGCTTAAATGACTGAGCCACCCAGGCGTCCTTATTGCTATCATTTTAAAAAATACATATGGTCAAATAAATTATTTGCCTAAAATATTCAATGGTTTCTTATTGCATTTATTAATTCCTTTGTTTGTTATTTCCACAAATATGCATAGAGCACTTCTGTTGTGCTAGTCACTCTGATAAAGAAGCAATATAAAAAATTCCCTGCCCTCATATAATTTATAATCTAGTAAAAAAGACAATAAACAGAGTCTACAGGATGTTGGCAGGAAAAAGAAAGTAAGAGGGTCATGGAAGGGCTCTCCAATAAATGTTTTTTGAGGAAAGACCTAAAGGAAGGAAGGGAAAAAAAAATGGGAATGTATTAGGAAAAGGCATAGCAGGTGCAAATGCCTCTTAGTGGGAGGGGAGTATATTTGTTGAAGGAGTGGGCAAGGAGGTCATTGTGGCTGGATTGGACAGGTTAAAGAGAAACACAGATAGGGAACAGATTTAGAAAAGTGTGGTTGCAGGGCTTGGGAATGGTAGTCTTGAAAGCTTTGTCAACCATTTTGTGTCAACCATTTTGAAGTCTTTAGTTTTTACTCTGAGTGAGAAAGCAAATGACTAGAGGATTTTTCAGCAGAAAAGTGACATGATCATTCTAAGAGCAGTGAAATGGACCGTTGATTAAAATTGGGAGGGAGGGAAGAAATAAAATTATTACTGTTCTTCCAAAAACATAGACAAGAGAATTGTGGCTTGGACAATAATGGTGTTTGAGAGAATGTCTGGATTTCAGTTATATACTGAAGACAGAACTAACAGAATTTGTTATTGGACTGAATGTGGGGTGGGAGATAAAGAAAGGGGTCAAGAATGACTCCAAGGTTAACCTGAGTAAGAGAAAGAGTTGTGATTTATGAGATGACTGCTGTAGTGATTTAGGTTGGTGTTTGGGGTGGAGGGATTGACTTGTGATGTTTGAGGTGTCAAAGTGTCCAAATAAAGATACTGAATTGTCTCTTGAATATGTGAACTTTCTCAGTAGAGAGGACCCAGCAGGTGATCTAAATTTGAGATGCTCAGTTTATAGATGGCATTTAAATCCATGAGATCAGATGAGACTGAACTCAGGGACTGAACATGGAGAAGAAACTCAAAATGTCCTAGGAATTTTAAATTTTAGAAATCAACATGATGAAGAAAAACAATAAGAAGAGGTTGAATATAGAGGAGATTTTGCTAATGATGGACAGCCAGTTATAGATTATTGAGTGGAAATTTGAGAAGTTATAGTAGATGTAGTTAGATAAGGAAATATGTTCAGCTGTATGGGATGATATTCAGAAATTAGGTATGACCTGGGATTTGCTTCCTCTAGTTACAAGCATGAACAAGGGTGCAAAACATGCAATGTTTAGTACTGCTGGTTGCTCAGGCAGATTGCTGAAGTTATAAGGCTTGGGTAGGTGGTGGGGGAGTGGGTTCTGGGGATCTTGCCAGGAGCACACAGAGCTTTGGATAACATAACATTGCATAACAGGATCAAGTCCAAAATCCACAATCTGGTCACAATCTAGATCTTTAAACACATACCAGTCACAGCAAACTTCTGGTGATTCAGCAAATCAACCATCTTTGTTTTCTCTGTGCTATCACATAAGCTCTGTCCTCTGCTCTACCCTTCTCTATTTGATATCTCATATGCCTTCAAGAGCCTGATGAAATGGAATCTCCCCAGTTGTAGACTTTCTTAACAACTTCAGAAAGAATTAGATGCTATCTTCTAGGTACCATATTGTATTGCTATAGCAGATCTATCTTGCAGGAGATCATATATACTCTGACTGTGGGACCAAATAGGTTTAAATTAACATCATAATATGTAGCATTCAGTGTGGCTAAATATACAACTGCTTTTAAAAAATCTTTATTCTCTCATTTTTTCCAATATTTTCCTTATGCCATACTACTGCCAGATCTTCCCTCTGTCTCTCCCTCCCTACCCTTCTTTACTCCCTCCCTCTCTCCCTTCTCTTTTGTTCAACACATATTTATAGGTCACGTCTTAAATTAATGTTTTATATTATATTATATGTCTATGCTAAACAAAATGAAATCAGACAAAATTGCTAACAGTAATTTACAGGCTAATAATGGAGGAAAAGACATATTAGCAGTTACAGCTTTTAACATTTCATAATTTAGTCCTTATCTGCCTCTTCTATCATACATCCTAAAATAGGAATAACTGATTCTAGCCAAATTGTTATGCCCATCATTATTTAAGATATCAAACTCCCTACTCACCCCCTGCCCACACAAAGCACCTGCAAATCATGCCACATGCACTGTATTTGAAAAGCTTGCAACATAGTCCTATCATTTCTTAAAGTTTGTCAACTCACACCTTCCTGAAGCCTTATTTATACCAGCAATGTATGGTGATCTCTCCCACCTGTAGCTCTTACCATCTATTTCACTCATTTGACATTTGGCATCTGCTACTCTGCAACTCACTGTTTTGTCAAAGGTGTGTTCTCTCTCCTCCATTACATTTTTCAGCTACTTTGGAATTAAGATCATGTTTGCAAATACATACCATAATTCATACATAATAGATATTTAATACATTTTTGCCAAAATGATACCTCAAACTAAACACAAATTAGTGCATACATTTTTATTCCATTTGTATAAAGCACAAAAAGTCAAAAGCATTTTTTTTTTCTGTTATGTGTCACGATAGTGATTATCATTTAGGATAAAAGTAGTAATTATACGTTAACAAGAGTGGCTACCATAGTGTTGATTTTTAATGTGTTCAATTTGTAAAAATTCATCAAGCTCTTTCTATATAAGCACGCTTTTCTGTATGTATAATATAAAAGTTAAAATTTTTTTAAAAGATAACATCCTAAACTTATTTCTTATCAAATTTATTTTACAAAACATTCATCAGTGTAAAATAGAAAAATGGATAAAATGTAAGTTTCCATTATACCTTATCATGTAAAGATTCTTCCAGATTCTTTCTGAAAGTTTCTGATTCTTGAATTAAAACATTCTAAAGAAAAGAAAAAAAATAAAGAATTAATTAATTAAACAGAAAATAATTAAATCTGTAGATTAATTTTTTATCACTCAAGAATCTTCTTTTGATTCCTCCTCTTTGATTCCTTCCTTGGTGCATCTAATTCTTGGTTTCCATGGAAACCAAATTTAAATAGAATCTTTAAACATCATACCTTAACATTTAGAAAAATACATAATTTAAATGGGAAATGTTATTTTGTAACACTTGGATTGACGAACGGAATAAATATTATCTTTTAAGCTATTTACGTTTTCCTCTTCTCAGTCTTTTGAAATTTGAAGTAATTAGGTTACTCTTAAAATGAGAAACAGTGAGTAATAGTGAAACATTAGCCAAAGGTGCTATAGATAAGAATTCAGATAAACTCATTTTTCATTACCTGAAGAAAAAAAATAAATTATCAGATTATATTTTTGGAAAGTTTAATTTCCGGACTTCTATTTCAAATACAGAATAACTAATTTCTAATAATGGTTAAATTATTAGAGAAATAAAAATGAACTTTTAACTATTTACAGAACTGTTATATCTCATGACATGTGAAAATAAGTTGCAACACAGGTATTTTTTTCAAATTTTGTCATGAACATATTACTGTTGCAAAAGCTTTATTCTTTTTTATATTTACTACAAAGCATGATTTAAAACAATGTATTCTTTTCTAATTTAATTTTACTAAAATTAAACTAAGTGTGTAGCAATTGGCAAAGTGGCCATGCATTTGGAATGAATGGAAAGAAGGCGTGCCTTATCACTCTGTAATGCGTAAATTAACAATTTCATGCAAACATTTTTCCTATTTTGTATGGATCAGGGGAAAATGTCTAGCTTGAGTAATGACTGGCATTCAATCTAAATTTCCAAAATGATTTGTCCAACCTGGGTTTTAGCCCCTACCTTTGTTTATACTCTGGAATTGGCAACCAGCTCACATAACTTGTGCTGGTCTGGTAGCTGCCAATTATCAAGGAGACATATATAATTGTGAATGATATGTAAAGAAGTACTTTTTTTTTTTTTTAAACAATGCAGCCGAAATTATTGCATTCCTAAAGTCTGTACTGGGATTAACACTAGCTCTACAGGAAATATACATTCACTCACATTTTGGCTTTTAGAGTAGTAGATTTAGTTACTTGAAACATTTGAATAGTTCAATGCAAGGAGACTTACCACATACCTCAAAATATTGATTTTTGTCTTATTCTTTTTTGTATACCAGGTGAAGGATAACTAAAATATTTTCATCACAAAACATATTTTAATGCATTTATCTATATGATCGTGCTAATAAGCAAGATTTATATACCATGCAGCATTTTTTATTCATTTAAAATTTTACCTTACACATTTTTACAGAAACTACTTGTTCACTTCTAAGAATAAACGATATATACTTAAGGAAAATATATGGATCGTCTGACGTGCAATAAACACAGCAGGGTATAAAACCGCCACGATCGTGAGAACATGGCCAAATATTCATGCGATTCTACTCTTCTGTCATTTTACCTTCTCTTCTAGAGCAGCCATTCTTTCCTTTAAATGTAGCTGTAAGCGTTCATTGGATTCAGTCAGAAGTCTGTCCACAGTATCAGATAATCTTTTGTTGTGCTCCTCATTCATTTTCTCTCTTTGCCTAGCCTTACATTCAAGAAAAAATAAATAAACTTGATGTAAAAGTCATTTACAAAAGTATTTTATATTTTTCTAGCTTTAAAATTGATTTCATTTTATGTCTGGTGTGATTAAATTGTCAGAAACTTTTTTTTCCTTTTAAATGCAGACAGCATATTCATAAGATTTTCAATATAACCCTTAATCAAGAAAGACATTCATTTCTTACATGCCCAGAAACTGATGACTGAGGGGAGTGGTTTTTAATATACATACTCTTTGAAGTTCTTGATTTTTCTCTTCAAGTTGACCTTCTAGATGTCTCATGCGTTCTTCAATGTTTCCATGTCTCTCTTCAGCCTGTTGAGAAATAGGAAAAATGTACCTGACATGTAAGATTTGATTAACACTCTTCCTCTAAATAAACTGAAATAAAATGTAAAGCAAGCTACTACCAACCGCAAATGTCATTTTCACAAAATAAACTTTCTTTAAACAGGCAGCTGAACAGCATTGCTTGAAATGTGTCAGCTACAAAGGCCTGTTACATCCAAGCATCAGCAAAACATTGGACTTACTTATGAGCAATGAAATCAGCCAAATGTAACATGCAGACTGTGCATGGTTTGCACACAAACCTGCCATTGTCCGATCTTAAGCTCCTGAAGCACTGAGCTGCACAGATGGTTGATTATCAATAAATAAAAGTAACATAATTTTTATAAACGAAAAGAAAAACTTAGATGGATTCTAGTTAGCAATAGAAAGTAAAGTCCAGTAGGACTACCTTCCTACGTATGGAGATCATTTCTTGTAGCTTAGCTTCCATAACATATTGATAATCATCAGATGAGGTAGAAGAGGTTGGATCAGACTAACAAGTCAAGGAAAAGGAAAGGGACAAAATTGAAAAATCAGAACTAAAGACACTGACACTGAACAGAACATAGCACAGAATGCTTAAAAGAAAAATGTGACAGCAAATTTAATACTTTAATAGAATTTTATATGGAAAGAACTACACTGATATCCAGTGAACACGATGCAGTCAATGGTTATAAACGAAAAACAATGATATGCCCAAATAAAAAGCTACCAACCTAAGGTATGGAAGGTTAGTGATGGCTGGCAATGAAAGACTACTACAGAATGAACTAAAGCAACTCTGGAAGAGTCATGTCATAATTGGAATTATGGGAAACCAAACACTAGAATATGTCTCTGATAGACTGTTAAAGTTTTGTATTTTGGTTTATCATATTATGTAAGAATAATGGAAACAATGTATCTCAATGTTGAGGTGTATGCTAAGGCAATGACCCAGATGAAATAAATTTGGAACAAAATTTATTACAAATCTAACACTAGAAATCAAGAAAAAGTTAAGCCAGGGAATTCATTATTATGGGTATTCTCCAATTCAAACAGGATTGAGTCTCCTCAGCAACAGTGACAAGCTTACAAAATGACTTCTGGTCTCTGAACACACAGTATGACTCTAGGTCTAGAACCTTAGCACCTGTTCTCAGATATAGTCTTAATTTGTAATTTTAAATGGAAGTGATGAAAAGTCCTCAAATTACCAAGATGACAATATACTGTGAGGACAAGAGAATTTATTCACGAACCCTCCTGAATGATCCTAAGATCCACTCCCAAACTGTTTCTGGGTTGATCTGTTGCTATGGAAACAAAATAGTGCCCTAAAGTGAACAGACAGCATGGTGCTTGTGTGAGCTAACATTTGCCCCGTGCCAGGGTTAGTTACATGTCTTGGAGGTGATTGTCAGGTTACCACAGACACAGAATGTTAACACATGTGACACTGCTGATAGCTGAACTGTATTAGTATGTTATGCACAGATTACATGTAAAGTTATATCAACATTCTAATCATAATTACAAGTTAAGTAATTATAACATCAAAATTATCCTATGTCAGATCTAGAAGACTGAACTCCAGAGCAAATTCTCTTCTATTTTATAAGTTTATTCTAAAACAGTGAAACTTACTTTATGCAAATATAGGACTATATATAAATATGTCATGCAGTACCTGAAAAGAAATAGTAGCCTATTCATGTATTGGCTCATATGCATATGTACTATTTTATGCAACAAATTCCAACTAATCTATAAAATAAACATTAAACATTTAACTGGTGTACTTATACAAATTACAACTCAACATTTATATTCTGTAAGATTTTCCTTTCCATATTCTTATTTCATAAAAAGGAAAATAATGAAGAAATAACAAATCATCAATTTCTCTCCCCAAATTTCCCAGCAAAAGAAACACAGAAAGCTACCATAGTTCCCAAATGCCACAAAATGGTTTTCTAATATCACTTAAAACCTAGAATTCAAATAAGAATACAGTAAATGGGACAAAATGTTGAAATTAAATAATCTAAATTCATTAAGGTATCTGTAATCTTTCAAAAGTACATTTTAACAGGCAATTGGTGATATAAAAATTAATCAGGTGACTGATTCAAGGTAGTCAAGGTTTGAACACTGCAATTTCCAAAACTGTCTCTTCAAAAGTTTCCATCTTAACTATTGAAATCATACCAAACATTGTGAAAATTCACTTCAGAGATTGAACAAGAATTCTGTCACGTTTAAATTACTTTGTTACTGTTGATATTTTTATTGGTACTAAAAATGAATGAAATACCTTATGGAATTCAAGATGAATTATGTCCTTGCTGAGGGAATATGCATTTTAATCAAAGAAGTAAACATCATAAATCAAAAAACTGGGAGCCCAAAGTCTCTATTGGTTAATTTTGTGTATACTTGCCAAAGCCAAATTATAACTTTTATCCACAGCCATTAATCAATACTCTGACTTTCTGAGCCTTAAATGAGTTTTACCTATTTACACATACACACAAACACATACATACACAAAAGATAATCTTATCAACAAAGTATAAATTCAGACATCATTTCTACACAAAAACTGGTATCAATTTTCAACTACTATTGACTTATGTTTATCTTAGCTTTGTGAAGACTGCATTTTAAGTAATTCATGTAAACACAAGATCTGCTATTTTTTGTACTCCCTGATGGGCTATAGAGCTTATCTTGATTTCACTCTTTAATGTGATACAGGAAATTTCAAATGAGCTAAAGTTCTAGAGGAAATTACACATAGAAATGGCTTTGAGAAAAGCATGAGTGTATTTAGAAATGGAGAAGTAATAAAAGTTAAAGAGAGGAGGACCAAGGAGAAGAAAATAGAATAGGTAGCAGATAATAAAAGCAGGAAAAAATATATAGGCCAAATAAAATGTCTGAAACATTATTTAGAATATCATTCATAATACAAGAGAAGGAAGCTTAGATTTAAGCTAAGCAGAAATCTTTTTACTTTAGTGTCAAAAATATTAAGAAGCAGAAAAAAATTATGATCAATAATAGTGATACATTGAATATGAACTAACAATGAAAAAATAAATAAGTAAAGCAGGTTCTAGAGACAGTCCCTAAAGGTCTGTGAACTGAAGAGAAGAAAAATTGCAAGATCATTACAGCTATAAAACTTGGGAAAACAAATGAAAGAGTACCTTCAAATGTTATAAAAATGTTACAAGCAGAGGGAGTGTTTTGAGGATACAACCTCATCACTGATAAGTGTGTATTAAATATGTCAATAATCTAGAAACTCTGTAGTTGAAATAATGGTGTTGATATAGAGTCAGCCTGAAGAGAAAGTGGTAAAAAACAGAAGGAGAGTGAATCCTAGTATTTTTAATACTTCCTAAGAAGGATAAACTCTACTGAAAAAGGAGAAAATCAAAAGTATTCAGATGAACTGAAATTTTAGCAACATATTTTTAGGTAGAAGTAAATGGAGGAAATTATTTTGGGCATATGAATAAATATATGTGCCATAAATAAATACCCACAGAAAAATGAAGGGCAAAAAGATAAGGCACATATTTCAAGTTTTTTTTTTAATATTCTAAATTAAGGATTCTTAGGAATGTTTAATTTAAAGTCTCATAGGTCAAGTGTTATGTTTTAAAGTATGTTTCATCCTCAGCCCATCAGAGGTTAATTTGGAGCAATTATTTGGTGAATTTTAAATTGTGTTACTTGAGAGAGATTCCAGATTTTTCTTGTATTTTACTCTGGATAATACTGATGATTTTTTACACTAAAATTTTACAAAAGCTATTTTTATTATTAGTCACTCACCATTTATAGAAGTTCATGTTCCTCAAATGAAAAGCCTAAGTGTGTGTGTGTGTGTGTGTGTGTATCCATACTTCAGTAATTTAAAATGTGCTTTCAAAAAAAAAATAGACTACTACTACTATATTTGCACATTTTTATATAATTTAGAGACTATTTCTCAAATTAAATGATAAATTTATCTTCATCTTAGAAATCACACATTTCTCAAATTGCCAGAAGGGTTTATGGTATGTCTATGACTAGAGAAGATCCAGATTGTAACAGTACCCTAATCACACTAATGTTTTATTCAGTTAGTTATTCCAATACTAACCAACTATTCCAATACTTTCTAAACCCTGCTCTACTTTGCACATGTTTGCCTTTTCACTACCCGATTAATTACTCTATTCTAACCAGAGGCATCCGTCTGCTGTTCTTCCTTAACCATTTACTTTTACAGGAAAGTAAATGTGTGTTCCTGCTTTTATATTGCTGCATTAATTGTTTTGGATAATCCCTAATGCCAGAATTTGTAACTTGCAGTTCACATATCTATCTTACGCATTTATTATAGTGGCATGGAAAACTAAGCACATAGCAAAGACTGCATGAATATCTAAAATGTGTATACATTTCAGGGGGGCGCCTGGATGGCTCAGTCGGTTAAGCATCTAGCTCTTGGTTTTGGCTCAGGTCATGAGATGGAGCCCGGTGTCAGGCTCTGCACTAAGCTGAACATGGAGCCTGCTTAAGGATTCTCTCTTCTCCCTCTGCCCCTCACCCGTGCTCCTCTCTCTCTCAAATAAATAAATAATCTTAAAATGTGTGTAATTTTTGAACTGATATTAAAAGTAAAACATGCTTTTAGTGAGCAAATCTAAATTTTCATTGTAGTGACATAGATATACCCTTTGAAGCAATGTCCATTTCCATTTGACTGCGAAAGGTTAGAACAGTATTTTAATATTATCATGGTTGCAAAATTCTAAAATATGCAGACAATTACGGACTCTAACAGCCATAACATGGCAGATAATTCTGAACATCCCTCAGATTATTATTGAATTTAATTGGTTCAGGAGAAATTGTAACTATTAAAATCACCTTCTGACTAATGACTTTAGAATTTAGCCTTCCACAAATCTAACTTCCAATTTCTAACAAATCTTTTCATACTATAGTCAGAACGCAATCAGCTACTTATGATATTTCCAACATTTTTAATACCACTTTGTCTTAAGCCTATTGAATTATTACGGCTTATCTATATACATACTAAATATCATCATTATTTGTTTATATTTGGTGATTATTCTAATGTGCAAATATCATGGAAAAATTATAAGGATGTGAAATTTCATATTTGCTACTGTTTAAATAGTCACATTCATATGTAAATCATTCATGGCAGTGTAAATAAGATATATAATATGAAAAATTCATCTAACCAACAAACCAATATAGTAAAGATTAAATAAATTTAAAAAATTAAATTAAAATAAATTTTAAAAAAGATTAAATTTCATAAAACCTAAAGAAAATCTATAGATTCCATTTGGCTTACTAGTCGTTTCTATAAGTATATCTAGGTTAACTAATTGTCTTATTCCAGTACCTTTGTCAGGGCTGCAATTCTCTGAGCCAGTTCAGCCTCTACTTCAGGTAGAGTCTCAGCTTTTCTCATAGTCTGCTGCAACTTTTGCTCAGCCAGCTCAAGACGCTCTTGCAACTGTCTGTTCTTCTCTTCCATCTGAAATAGGGGATGGAAAAAAGAGACACTTACACAGTCACTGTGAGGATAACAAACAGCAGCCACTAGGGGCTTTGGGTTTCAGCCATTATTCTAGACTTAAAATCAGCCACTACTATCACACCTACTGTGTAAAGAGATGACTGTATTCATATTTTCATATATTACTTAATCACATTCTTCAATAAAATTCAGCACATTAAAAAATTTAAAAAAGCTCTTACCAATGACAGCAAAAAGATAAAAGTTATAAACCTGGACAAATGGATTATAACTCAATACTAAGACCTCAGATGTACCGTGATAGCATAATATTGAAAATTATAGTATTAACCGGAGTGAGAGAGGGAATGTAGCACAATGGTTAAGGGTTCAGTTTCTAGAGACAGGTTTGACAAAACTTTTTCCTCTGAAAGACCAGAAAATAAATATTTCAGGCTTAGTGTATCATTTAATCTCTGTTCCAACTATTCAATTTTACTATTGGAGCACAAAAACAGTCATAGACAATGATTAAATAAATGGGTATGGCTGTTTCAACAAAACTCTATTTATAGACCTGAGCCGTAGTTTTAGCACATGGTCCATAGTTTGTCCACTCCTGCTCTAGAGTCAAAGAGACTTAGGCCTCTGTTAATAACTCTGGCAATTATCAGATGTGTGACCTTGGAAAAGTTTTCATGTTTCTGAACCTTAGTGCCTCAGTATAATTGTGCTTACTTCACAGGTGAAGTTTAAATGAGGTAATACATGTTAACTGTTTAGCAGTTTCTGGTTCATGTCTAGATCTAAAGTAAATATTAATCATTATTTTTATTATTAAGACAAATTTATAAATTACATGCTGAAAATCACATCTGTCTAGTCAGTTCTAAATTTTAGAGAATGGTTGATTGCCAAGAAATACTGTATTTCATCTACTCCATGTTTTGTGACAATGATTAGAATACACATGGACCAGAACAAAACTAAGACAGAGATACTCAACCTGCCGTAGGATGGCTTCTTTATTTGCTAACTCATTTTCTAGTTTATCATTCATGTCATGTATGGAGGTAGATTCTCTCTGAGCACTGAGGTAACGCTTCTCAAGGGTTGTGATTCTTTCTTCCATATCTTCTTTCTGTGCCATGGCCTACAGTTAAAATAAGAAATTAACTAAAATCAGATTTTCAGATAGTTTAATGTATTGTCCTGTTATTTAAACACAATAGTAAGATTTAAAAGCTATTGTTTCCTTTAAGTAATATTCATTCCTTTCTTTTCAAGGAAGGTATGTAAGATTTCATGTGAATTTCCCCAATTTATCTGTCAGAATTCTTACATCCTTGGTTAATGAAAAGTTTCCTTCTCTGAGAATGCAGTGGAGTACATGAAACTGCCTATTGTAGAACTGACATTCTTGGAAAAGAAGTGACAGATAAATTAGCTCATTATACAGTAGAGATAAGTACAATTATGGGTAGAGTTACAAACCATTAAGGTGAAACGATGGCTACTGTTCCAAACTGCAAAGCAATCTTCAGATAAAGATAACCAATATCATCAGTATTCTCATCTTCAGATATAAGAGTAACTCAATGGTTAAAAAAAGAAGCAAAAAAAAAGTAAATTTGAATCATATTCACAAATGAATCAACCAACTGACTTTGGAACTTAACTGTTTTCCTTGTCATATGTATTCTAATTAAAAAAACAATTTAAAGAACTCAATGAACACAAAACTCTAGGGAAAAATCAACTATCAGTGCAAATGGAGTAAACCTTGGCAGTAATGATTTTCTAAACAATAATTTTTAAACCATCTAATTCATATATAATATGGAGATAATTTTATCTTCCTAATAGCTTACATGAAAATTTATTAGTAGGTGGATAACCTACTTTTTAAAAAAGATATTAAGAAACGTCAGCTGCAGAAGTGAGCCTCATGAAAAAACTGAGAGCTTTCCCCCAAAGGTGAGGGACATGACAGGGATGCCCAGTCTCACCACTTTTGTTCAACATGGTACTAGAAGTCTGAGCCTCAGCGATCAGACAACAAAAAGAAATAAAAAGTATTCCAACTGGCAAAGAAGAAGTCAAACTCTCACTCTTCCAAGATGACATAATACTTTAGGTGGAAAACCAAAAAGACACCACCCCAAAATTGCTAGCACTCATACAGGAATTCAGCAATGTGGCAGGATATAAAATCAACGCACAGAAATCAGTGGCATTTCTATACACTAACAATGAGACAGAAGAAAGAGAAGTTAAGGAATCGATCCCATTTACAACTGCACCAAAAACCATAGGATACCTAGGAATAAACCTAACCAAAGAGGTAAAGGATCCGTACTCCAACAACTACAAAACACGTATGAAAGAAACTGAGGAAGATGCAAAACAATGGGAAAACATTCCATGCTCATGGACTGGAAGAATAAATATTGTTAAAATATCTATGCTACCTAGAGCAATCTATACATTTAATGTAATCCTTATCAAAATACCATCAACATTTTTCCAGAGCTGGAACAAATAATCCTAAAAATGCGTGGAACCAGAAAAGACCCCGAATAGCCAGAGGTATGTTGAAAAAGAAAACCAAAGCTGGTGGCATCACAATGCCAGACTTCAAGCTCTATTACAAAGCTGTAATCACCAAGACAATTTGGTACTAGCACAAAAACAGACACATAAAACAATGGAACAGAATAGAGAGCCCAGAAATGGACCCTCAACTCTATAGTCAACTAATCTTCAGTAAGGCAAGAAAGAATATCCAATGGAAAAAAGACAGTCTCTTCAACAAATGGTATTGGGAAAATTGGACAGCCACATACACGAAAGAATGTGGAAGAATGAAACTGGACCATTTTCTTATGCCATACACAGAGATAAACCAAAATGGATGAAAGACCTCACTCTGAGACAGTGAATCCATCGAAATCATAGAGCACAGGTAGCAACCTCTTTGACTTCAGCTGCAGCAACTTCTTGCTAGACATGTCTCCAAAGGCAAAGGAAACAAAAGCGAAAATGAACTACTGGGACTTCATAAAGATCAAAAGCTTCTGCACAGCAAAGGAAACAGTCAACAAACTTAAAAGGCACCCTACAGAAAGGGAGAAGAGATTAGCAAATGACATATCAGATAAAGGGCTAGCTATCCAAGATCTAAAAAGAACTTATCAAACTCAATACCCAAAGAACAAATAATCCAATCAAGAAATGGGCAGAAGACATGAACAGACATTTCTCCAAAGAAAACATACAAATGGCCAACAGACACATGAAAAAATGCTCAACATCACTTGACATCAGGGAAATACAAATCAAAACCACAGTGAGATACCACCTTACACCCATCAGAATGGCTAAAACTAACAAGTCAGCAAACAACGAATGTTGGCGAGGATGTGGAGAAAGGGGATCCCTCTTACACTGTTGGTGGGAATGCAAGCTGGCACAGCCACTCTGGAAAACAGCCTGAAGTTTCCTCAAGAAGCTAAAAATAAAGCTACCCTACGACCCAGCAATTGTACTACTAGGTATTTACCCCAAAGATACAAGTGTAGTGATCCGAAGGGGCACCTGCATCCCAATGTTTATAGCACCAATGTCCAAAATAGCCAAACTATGAAAAGAGCCAAGATGTCCATCAACAGATGAATTGATAAAGAAGATGTGGTATATATACACTGGAATATAACTCAGCCATCAGAAAGGATTAAATCTTACCGTTTACATCAATGTGGATGGAATTGGAGGGTATTATGCTGAGCGAAATAAGTCAATCAGAGAAAGACAATTATATAGTTTCATGCATATAAGGAATATAAGAACAGTGCAGAGAATCATAGGGGAAGGGAGGGAAAAATGGAATGCGGAGAAATCAGAGAGGGAGCCAAACCATGGGAGACTCTTTTAACTATGGGAAAGAAACGGAGGGCTACTGGAGGAAAGGTGGGTAGGGAAATGAGATAACTAGGCGACGGGCATTAAAGAGGGCATGTGAAGTGATGAAAACTGGATGTTATATGGAACTGAGGATCTGAAACTAATGATGTTCTCTTTGTCGGTTAATTAAATTTAAATTAAAAAAAGGTGAGCGTCATGGGCCTGATGTGGTTTCCTGATAATGTGGGGAGCTTCTTGACATAAGGAGCCTAAAACTGATGTGATGGCAGTGGCTTCCATGTCTTACTATCCAAATTTCTTCGATTAGTCTTCCTAATAAGTTCTTTTGGTTCTCTCCTTCAGGACCCAGAGCCAGTCCTGCCACATGCACAGAGCAGATAAATTTTCTTCCATTTTCCAAAAGAAATAGAAATATCCTTAAATGGATAGTCCTTCAATTGTCTCGGTCTTCCCTCACCACTAACTGGAAATAACCACGTGCACAAATCATTAACTTCTAGCTTTAAGTTTAGAACAGATGTTCCCCCTTCTCTCAAAGTTGAATCATTATCTGTGCTCTAGATTCTATGTCTTTTCTGATTTCAGGATCTTGATCACTTTTGTGTCTTGGATATTCAAAATGATAGAAGAAGTAAATCCCACAACTACAGCAGAAACAATGAGGCAGGTTTATGGAAAACCTTGTACAGACCAGTGGTGGATGGCAGAAGAAAAAGGAATGATTCAAAGAAAATAAAAAAAGAATGATAAATTGTCTGCTTGACCACTGACCATAACTGAACTGAAATATTGGAATTTACTCATCTGGTAGAGTGGGTGGGAAGATAAGCCATAGTTTTACAAACAAGTAAGCAAATTAATGCATCAAGTAATTAATAAAATCCTAGAAAAACAAAAAGCTGTACAACAATAGGAAATACTATCATAGGAAACCACCACTTGGATCAGTTGTGAGAATTATTTACATAGCCATAATAATGGTGATCCTAAATGTGATTTTGAGGTAATTGTAGGGGGAGGATGGGTGGAAGAGAAAGGAAGGGAGAGAATAAAAGAGCTAAAATCCTCATATAATAGCAAGGCATAGATTAAGTTTAAATAAGAGAGAAAATAGCACAAGCAGCAGAGAGAGGATTGCTTAAGAATCTCAGGCAAGTAAGATGGGAAGTGGGTGGGAGCTCTGTACATATGTCTGTGTTTGTGTATGTATTTGTACCCTCTTACTATTATCTTATTTTGAAAAATTGTGTATATATAAAAATTAAAAGCAATTAAAAAACAATTATTTCTACCATGAAACCCATCATGCCTGCCTGCCCTGCCTACCCACAAATCAGATATTCTTCTTAGAATCATCCTTGAAATCTTCACCCTAACTCCCCACTTAATAGCCTAACCTGTACCTTGCTATTGGTCTTCTTCCTGCTTCCACATTCTCTAACCTGCTGACCAGGAGAGAATACTAAATGCCAGTCTGATGATACTGCTTCTTGGCTTAAATACCTTTATATGTCCACCTCCCCAACCCCATTCCCCCATCTTCAGTGAAAATTTGAGCTACAAAGCCTAGAAAACAAATAGCTTCATAACCTGACATTTCTGTCTCTAATGTACTGTATAATACACCTCCACCCCCAACAAAAAAATTCATGTCCACCTAGGACCTGTGAATATGACCTTATACGCAAATAGGGTTTTACAGACGTAATCAAGTTAAGATGGTATTATATAAGATTAGGGTGGACCTTAAATCCAGTGACTGGTGCTCTTATAAGGAGAGGCAGATTTGGAGACACACAGACATACAGAGGAAAAATGCAATGTGAAGAGAGAAGCAGAGACTGTAGTTACACCGCCATCAGCCAAGAACACAAGGATTGCCAGCAACCACCAGAAGCTAGAAGAGGCAAAGGAGTCTTCACTGGAGTCTTTAGAGGGCATATGGCCCTGCTGACACCTTTGACATCAGACTTGGAGCTTCCAGAACTGTGAAAGAATAAATTACTGTTGTTTTGAGTCACCCAGTTTGTGGTAATTTGTTACAGGAGTCCTAAGAAACCAATGCATTCTATGATTTCATTTCCACCTGGAATGCATTTTTATTACCTTCTTCTGGGTCCTACCGACCTTCAAGACCCAACTAAAGATTACATGGCTATTATTTTAAAGATCAGATGTCTGAAATTCAATTAATCCATCAATTTGGCAAAAATTACCCAGGCTAATTTTTTTTTAACATTATCTACACATCTCTAGATTTTAGCCAACACAAACAAAAGCTACTATCTAAAAAGTTTTATCTTAAATTTTGACTGCAATTCTATATTATTATTTTTTAGCCCAATGAGGGTAGAGTTTATCATCTTAGAGGATTCTTTCAGAATATTGTATTCTGTTAATTTCATTTGCATGAAGAATTCTGGGAACATTATGTTGATTTTGTAGCCCAAAAAGAAAATTCTGAATCTAGCCTATGTATATAAACTTCTAACTAAATTATAAGAGCAATAAATTCAGCTGAAGACATATACAGGTTTCCTGAGAACATGAGCATTGGGAGTAGCACATGCTAGCTCCAAATCCCAGTTTTTGCTATTTATTAACTCAGTCACCATGGAAAAATGTTGATTACCTTTTTTATAACTCGCCTTTTTTTCTTTTCCTTTTTTTGGTTTGTTTGATTCTTTGTTTTGTTTTCTGGTTTTGGATGGGATATTAATCCCTACCCCGTAACTTTGTTGCGATATAAAATTTTAAGTGCCTTGTGTGGTCTTATGCATAATACACACTCCATAGGTACTAGCTGCTTTTTGATTATTAATTACTATCGTGCCGCTAATTAGCTGAACTGACTCTATGGCATACATTGCATGCAGAAGTCATTGTATAGACTTTGCTACTGCATTTTTGATTCAGTGATTCATGTGGGAGATTCAATTTTTAACTGCAAGCTGTGTTGCCAAAAATAAATTTTGAATTTACAAGTCGGAGAAATATCTCTTCCCTGCATGTCACTTGGAAAATTCTAAAAAAGGAAGTTTTTTCTAGTCTCTAAAAACTGCTGCCTAAAAAGAGAAAAACAGCGTAAAGATTCAATTATCTCTTGACCTGACATTTGTGTACAAAATGGATTTTATTGTATCAAATAAATATAACTCTATAGTAACATAGATCTAGTAAACTAAAAAACATAACTCCATGTTTCAGATGATAGAAAAGACAAAATTGATATGTATTCATTTAATCACTAAGGAATTTTTTAAGAACTCTTAACACGAAGTTGGAAAGATAAGCTGGTTTTATTCACAAAATAATATATAATTTAAATACATCAAAGAAAATTCTAATTCTTTGCATTATCTATATATTTAATAAAGTATTATTATCCAATACCCAATTACTAGCTATCTTGATGAAAAAGTGGAGAGCTAGGGGGTTAAGCATCTGCTTTTGGCTCAGGTCATGATCCCAGGGTTCTGGGATCAAGTCCCATGTTGGGCTCCCTGCTCAGTGGGGAGCCTGCTTTTCTCTCTCTCTCTCTCTCTCTGTATCTCCCCCTGCTTGTGCTCTCTCTGAGTCAAACACATAAACAAAATCTTAAAAAAAAAAAAAAAAAGTGGAGAGCTAGGCCTGCTGTAAGATTATCTGTGTTTTCTAATATGTGGACTATGCTTAGCTTCAATCCAGCCCCCTACTCTTACAGGTCACAGTCAATTTAAGGAGCAAATAAGACAAAACTTCAAACAAAAGTAAATTTTAAATGTATTTCTTTCTTTTTTTTTTAAAGATTTATTTATTTACTTATTCGACAGAGATAGAGACAGCCAGCGAGAGAGGGAACACAAGCAGGGGGAGCGGGAGAGGAAGAAGCAGGCTCATAGCGGAGGAGCCTGATGTGGGGCTCGATCCCATAACGCCGGGATCACGCCCTGAGCCGAAGGCAGACGCTTAACCGCTGTGCCACCCAGGCGCACCTTATTTCTTGACAAAGAACAATGACAAAAAAATATTCTTGACAAAGAACAATGACAAAAAAAAATAAGTCATTAATGAAATATATTTACACAACTCATTTTAGACATATTAGGCTGTCCTCACATGTAAAGCAAAATGCATTCAGTTTTTAATTATATCATCAGTTTTTCCTACTCCCTATTTTTCCTTAATTAATTCAACAAATATGCATTGCTTACACAATACATACATACTGTGTTAGCAAGCTACAGGGGTATCAAGAAGAATCACTTTTTTATTTTTCTACTAAAAAGCCTGCAATCTAGAAGACCTTGTGTGTCTATCGCCCACAAGAACATTATTAGGAAAATAAAAGCAGAGGCTGGAGCTTTGAGTGTGATACCTTTTTAAAGTACATGATTTTCACATCTTAGTAAATTGGAAAGAAAGAGCAAAAAAGCAAAAGATTGATTATTTAGGGGGCAGTTATAGCGCAGCTGCATTTTTTATACCAGTGTTACCATGATAAATGATTCTATTTTGTTGATTTTGGAAGCTGCTCATAGTGGAAGAAGCACAGGTTTTGAAGCTGGGCCGATCCTGTGTCTTCCTGGTGCTGGGGCGTTGGAAGGAGTGGGGTGCTGGGGAAGGCAGTACATATGCCTTTGACAAGTCACTTTACCTCATCTGAGAAAAATGGGGATAATGACAAGTACCTTTTGGATAGGACTGATGTAAGAAATTAGAGAAATTAAATGTAATGCACCCATAATAGTTTTCATGATTGATCCTCAAGAAATTCCTAGCAGTAAACCAGGGCCTTGTGGCCTATGACCTGAACCTTTTTGGAAATATTTTATTATACCTTCATAGTGTCCTTAACACACACACACACACACACACACACACACACACACACACCCCCACCATGATATATCCAGAAAGGCAGGCAGAGTATAGGTTCCTTGTCCAGGTCTCATTAACTCATCACTTCCTATGTTGTATGTTTCCTGCCTAATGTTTCATACATTTATATTGCCGGCCTAGCTCCTGAAACATTTGTTTGCAACCTCCCTTTAGAGGAGAATGATGAAAGATATTCTTTTCTCATGAATCTCTTCTTTTTTTTTTTTTTTAAAGATTTTTTTTATTTATTCATTTGACAGAGATAGAGACAGCGAGCGAGAGAGGGAACACAAGCAGGGGGAGTGGGAGAGGAAGAAGCAGGCTCCCAATGGAGGAGCCTGATGTGGGGCTCGATCCCAGGACCCTGGGATCACGCCCTGAGCCAAAGGCAGACGCTTAACGACTGAGCCACCCAGGCGCTCCTCTCATGAATCTCTTCTAAAATATAACTACATAAAAATTTTAGAGCTGATAAGATTCGTTATATTTTAAAAGAATTCCATGTGAATGCAGAACACCTTACCAACTAGAAAAGGTTCCTAGCAAAAGAACACCTGGCATCAAATGATCGGTATTTTCCATCTGACTTAGCTCTTTGTCACCTACATCCAAAAACTATTAGAATTAAGAGGTTATTTTTACATAAACGATAAGAAAGGGGAGCTGGAGATACTGGGCTCTACCTGTGACACTGGATTAGATAAACATGAAGAGAGGAGGTAGGAGAGGAATGCTAGATGAAAGGAAAACAGCTACATCTCTGGGACTAAGGCAATGAAGAAATCAGAAAGAGCAAGAGCTCAAGAAATAGCCTTGATGCTTTACTGGCCAGAAAGCTTAGTGTTCCCAAACAGGGATAAAGAAGAGTGGCAAACCTTCAGCTATTTTATAAACTGAGTTTGGGTTGTGGGAGGGAGTGAAAATGAGAGACATATCTTTGAACGGTCAATTCATATAAAGGTGTAGAGAGCACAGTCTCATCATGTGTGTCGTAGGAGAGCAGTCTGCCGCTTCATGGATCATCTATCTTTTTTTGAGACAGTAGATATTGTTTTAGTACAATTCTAATCTCATTCGTGCCTTTTGATATTTACATCAAACACCTATAAATATCCATTCTCTCAACAAAGGTTTTTGAATGCCTATTATATGTCCAGTAGTTGTGTAGGTGATTAGAATACAGCAATGAATAAAACAAGACAAAACAAAAATCCCAGCCCTTATGAATCTTTATGTACAGTGGAGGCAGGTATATGACAAACAAGTAAATCAGGAAAGTACATTAGTGTCAGATGGCGTAAGGGCTGTGAGATAAAACAAAGAAAATGAAAGAAGAGGGAGAGCGTATATGTGCAAATAACAAGGTTAGGGAACACTTCACTGAGAAGAAAACGTTTGAGCAAAAGGAAAAGGGAAAAGAAAATGCAACAGAATAGGTCTGACTAGTTTAAGAGGCCATCTTAACTGAACAGAATGGACTAAAATGAAAGAGTAGGAGATGATTTCCAAGAGGTCAGGAAGGTGGTAGCGGAGATCGTACATGGCTTGTAGGCCACTGCAAGGACTTTGATTTTACTGTAAGTACAGTACATAACCACTGGAGCAGAAAATTAACTTGAGCTGACTTACATTGTAACAGGTCACGCTGCCATGTTGAGTATAGACTGAAGTGGGTCAAAAGCAGGAGGAGGACCAGTCATGAGACTATTGTAATAATACAGTGAGAGATGATGGTGTGTGGAATAAGGAAGAGCCATGAAGATTGTGAGAAGAGGTCACATTACCGATATATCTTGAGGTTGGAAATAATAGATTTATGGCTGAATCAAATGCAGGGTGAGTGAAACAAGTACCAATGACAGCTTCAAGGATTTTGATCTGAATAACGATAATGGCCTTTGGGACAGTTGGGATGTGTAAGACTACAAGAAAGTCTGGTTTCTCGGGGGTGGGAGGATAACAGGAAAACAGTCTTGAATATGTTAATTTTGAGAATATGTTAATTTTCCAGGCATTTGGCAATCAGGACATAGGATATGCTGGAGATATAAATTGGGAGTCATAAGGCAGTGGGTGGTTTTTGGAGCCAAGGGACTGCATGAACTTGGCAGGGGAGTGAAGGTAGATTGAGAAGGGAAGGCACTACAAGCCTGGGGAGGAGTAGAACCAATGAAGGAGCTTGAGATAAGGGTAGAAAGTAAAGACAGATGAAAATCAGAAGAGTATAGGGTGCTTTTAGCCAAGTGAAGAATTATTCCAGGGAGTGATGATTGGATCCAGTGCTGGGTTCAATAACATGGAAGCTACCAATGACTAGGGTAAGAACAGTTCTGATAGGATGTTAGAGGCAAAGTATGTAAAAGGGGCTCAAGAGGGAATGGGAAGAAAGAATTGAATAACATGCAGTAGAGTCAACCCCAATAAGAACTAGTTAATACAAAAAAGATAAAAAGGTAAAAATATGTAATTTAAAAGAATATGTAAAAATGAAAAGGATGAAGGGTCACCAAATAAAATGTCCACAAATACAGATAATTTTCTTTTTAATTGAATAGAGTGAGAAAGGGAAAGATTCTAAATACTTCACCCTAGCTGATAAGATGATTAGACAATGTTACAAATAAAGCATCTCCTTGTATCTTTTGCAGTAACTTTCAAGTACTCTATTAAACAGATGAAGTGACGTTACGTCTAGGAAGAACTGAATATATAGAGAAAGGAAGGTCCCCACATTCACACAGATACATTCATACTCACAGACACAACACCAAAATAAAAGGGGGAAAATTTCAAGTAATGATTTTGAGTATTCCCATATGCTAAGAGTGTAGCAATTCATTATTCATACCCACGTCTAAAGTTATTTAAAATTAGCAGCTTAAAAATGTTCAAAATTCATTAAAAACCATAGGAAGTTTTTACCCTGTGACTTGATACCAAATTTTCTTTTCATACCTATTTAAAGGCTGATGAAGTGAACTATTTTTGCCTTCATGGACACATTTCGTAACTAATATAATGCATCCCAAATGATGATCTTCTGAGAAGATGTAAAGATTATATGCCATTAGAGGAGACTGGGAGAAGCAGCATTCAGAAAGCAAAGACTCAAAGTGTTATGAATCACTTACCTCCCTAATGTCCCTTTGATATTTAGTGTTCATTTCTTCTGTTTTAATGAGATCCTTTCTTGCTGTCTCTGCTTCCTGTTCCACCTCCCCCACTCGGGAAGAAAGGGCTGCTAAACGTTCTTTCATTTGAGCCATTTCATAGTTTTGCTTTTCAAGCAATTCTTGTAGTTCGACTATTTGACTAGTTTCATCAGTTGAGTCTATAGAGCCATTGGACAAACGCTGCAGGAAACAAAAAAGAAATGGCACTTAGGATATTCTTCATCTTTAATTTAAAATTCATGAACTTAAAGAAATGAAACTGATATAGCTTTCACACTGAGAAATAAGAACTCTAGTTCTGAAGAAAAACTAAGTTTTTAGGAAAACTCTTAACCGACAGTAAAATATAAAGGTAGATCAGTAATTTTCAAACAGGTTAACAGATGCATTTGAATTGGAAGCTGTATATACACATACAGCACAAAACACTGGTATATCCTAAACATTTAATAAATGACAGCTATTATTTTATCAATTATATTAAAAATCATAAATAATATTATACTGTTATTATTATTAAGTAATAAGAAGGAACACAGAAACTGTAATATTATCTATTTTTATTCAAGGTCCTGTATGCATTTGCAAGTTTTATTTTCAGTGACACTCAGAAAAAGAACTTACACACATTTTTCTTTTAAAGAAGGTGATTCCCGGTGTGAATCTGACCTGGCTGGAACAAAGGTATAACGTAAAAAAGGCTTGATTTCTATATTGCTAAGAACATAAAAGTCCTCCTGAGTGCACACAACCCACAGGAAGGCGGCTTAAAAGGATTAAATACTTTGAGACTGATTTCACCCCTTGCTGCCTAGAAACAGGAGGACCCATGTCTTCAGAAGCACGTCCTATAGCCTAGCTCCACTGGAGAAGCTTTGTGGTGAAGAGAGTGCAACAACTGGGGAGAAATAGCACTGAAAGGAAAAGGGTACAACTAAGTCGAAATAAGAAAATGATGATGCACTTTGCTTTAATCTAAATGCAGATAACGAATGCCAATTTAAAAAAGATAAACATTAAAAAAAAGAAGAAGATGAGAGAAAGCAAAGAAAGTAGTTAATTTTGCTATGGTGCTTGTTTGGAAAACATGAATCTGTTTTAATACAACAGTTACATTAAGAAGCAATTTGAAAATTATATAAATTTTGTGTTTTCTTTTTTTCAATATATTGAGGTATAGTTGACATGCAATATTCCATTAGTCTCAGGTGTACAACATAATGATTCGACAGCTCTATATGTTATGCTGTGCTCTAAATTTTGTGTTTTCCTATGCACTATTCATTCCTGAGAATCCCTGGTAAACACAGAAACCCACACCTAACTGAACTGAGCTGTGCAGGAATACCCAAAATGAACACATGCGTGGTCCTCAAACATCTAACATCACGTCACTTTATTACATGCTTTGAGTCACTGTGTTATAATTTTCTGTCTGATTTCAGATGCCCCTCCTTCTACCACTTCACATGATACATAAACCCTAAAACCCAACTGACACCCACTTCCGTAAACAAGCTTCAGGTCTTTTTCCAAGTAAAGAGTCATATTTATAGTATTTATGCAATTCTTGACTCTTTAACCTATAAAACTTTGCTACTTTTTTAAAATTAGTTTTCTCTTTGTTTTATGCCATTGATAAAGTTGTGACACAAACCCCTGTTCTTCCACAAGCCCTGTTCTTCAACAAGCCCTTTTATTATGCAATTTTGCCTAGGTCATAACTTCTAGGAATGCAAATCACACATTAAAGCAAAACTTACTGGCTGCAGGAGAAAAGAGGGAGAATAGAAAGCACCACAAAAGCAATGAGAAAGAGAAAATAAAGAGAAAGGGAATGCAGACAAATAGCAAGGAGTGTGTAAAAAGTTCAATAGCCAACACATGGAGAAACAGCCTGGAAAATCTAAATTAAAATAGCAGAAAAGATGGAGTTAAGACCTTAAGATGATATCTAAAGATGCCAGGTCTACAGACCTAATACCTTGAAGATACTGCTGAACTCCTATACTGCAGACACTGAACATCTAATAACCTAGTAAAAGAAGTAAGAAGTGTTGCAAACACGTAGGAACATCAGAGATACTGCTGAGATCCAGATACTCCTTCAGAGGTTCTATTCCCCCCACTGCCAAGATGGCTGCTCGCTGAGGGATCAGAAGTAAGAACTCTTTTCAAAGTTACGCCCACCCCTGAGGCATGCAATGTCACATATGAAACAGAGGTACCGCGAAGCTAAAGAAAGAACAGCTTTCTAGACAGTTTATATGGGCATAAATTGTAAAAACATTGATAGTGACCTTTATACAGGACACAACTATCTGTATATTGAACTGAGAAAAGCCAGTATAACCATTAGGCAGCAACTGAGTACTGGTTTAGGGAAGAAAGCTAGGGCCTGGCATGCCTGGGTGGCTCAGCTGATTAAGCATCTGCCTTTGGCTCAGGTCATAATCCCAGGGTTCTGGGATCGGGGTCCTGGGATTGAACTCCGAATTGTGCTCCCTGTAGGGAGTCTGCTTCTCCCTCTGCCGCTCTCTCTCGCTAAAATAAATAAATAAAATCTTTTTAAAAAGTGAAAGAGAAGGCTAGAGCCAATTTCCAGTCAGTTATGTCCACATTTGGTATAACTGAGATATGATATGACAGGGTTTTTTTTTTTTTTTTTCCATAATAGCAAATACCTTTGAACTCTGTATACTACTCACAAGTAATGAGGCAAGGTTAAGCTTTAATAGAACTTCTACCTCCTCACATCGAGGACCTTCTCTAGTCAACTTAAAAAAGACAATTTTTAGAAACTACAAAAATCACTAGAAAACAAATTTTTGCTTTTAGAAAATATTATATATAATTGAAAAAAATACACGTAGGACTCTAGAGCCCTAAAGAACTTGAGAGAAAGTGAGACTCAGGTAATCACACAGAGCTGATTTGAATTAAAAGGCAGAACTCTGAATTCCCAGTTCAGTTCATCTAACCTTTACCATATTGCCTTTACTCGGAACATGTAAATCAACCGGATACACTTATACGCTCTATATGGTATAGCCAAGTACCAAGAGTGTAGTGTGTGTACTGAATATACGGTATACACACACACATTCAACAAATATTTGTTCAGTCAACTGAATCATGTTAATTTTCTAATTAGAAAAATGATTATTCCAATTCTGTGCACCTGAGGTCCATTAAAATCTTGTTTAAAAATTGCATATTTTTAACGGGTTCAAGGTAAGAAAATGTTAATTAAATATAAACAGTAATCAGGCAACTAAAATAAAACACTTAAAATGTTAACCTTTTTAATTCCTTTAGCAACAGATGTATACTGCAATGTCTTTATACTACTTTGAAATCTGGGACTATCCATGGGAAAATTTTTGAAACCTCAGTTTTTTTCTGAAATGTTTATAAATTCGTTTATGCTTTAAAAATGTGTAACATTTCATCTATTCAACCCTCCTTAAATATATTTTATGGTGAGCTTAATAAATATTTTCATAATCAGACTAAAAGGTCATATAAAAACTATGATTTATATCTTAGAAAAATAATACAACTTCTGTTCCAAATCACTGCTATGCAGACTTATCTTTAAAATAAATTGTGGGATTTGAACTGAAATGACGAATTATTGAATTAAAAGAAAACTCAGTGGTTATTTTAAATAGCTGTATTGAGATATAATTTATATCCATAAAATTCATCCATTTAAAGTGTAAATATCAATAGTGTTTGCTATACCTAAAGAGTTGTACTATCAACGTAATCTAACTTGGAGAACATTTTCATCACCCCAAATAGAAACCTCTTACCCATTAGCAATCACTTGCAGGTGACCCCCACCTCTAGCCCTAGGTACCACTTAACTACGTTCTGCCACTACCTGCCCATTTGGTACCTTTCACATAAATTGAATCAGAATAGATAGCCTTTTGTGACTGGCTTTATTCACTGAGCATAATGTTTTTGAGATTCATCCATGCTGTAGCATATTATCAGATTTTTTTTTAATTGCTGAATAGTATTCCATCATGTGGATAACTACCTGTTATTCAGATATTCATCTGGTAACAGACATTTAGACTGTTTTCACCTTTTGGCTACTGTGAATAATGCTGTTATGAACATTTGGGTACAAGTATTCATGTGGATGTATGTTTTACATTCTTTTGGGTGGATTCCTAGGAGTAAAATAGCTGGATCATATGGTAATTCTATGTTAACATTTTGAAGTACTATTTCCCAAAATTGCTGCACCACTCTACATTTCCACTAGCAATGATGTGACTTCAAATTTCTCATATTCTCACCAACGCTTGTTATTCCCTTTTTAAAAATTTTTAAAAAATTATTTAATTAAATTCAATTAGCCAACATATATTACATTATTAGTTTCAGATGTAGTGTTCAATAACTCAACAGTTGCATATAACATCCAGTGCTCATCACATCACATGACCACCTTAATTACAGCTACTCTAGTGTGTATGTAGTGGTATCTCCTTGTTATTTTGATTTGCACTTCCTAATGGCTAATGATGTGGAGCATCTTTTCATGTGCCTATTGGCCTTTATATATCTTCTCTGGGAAAATGTCTATTCAAGCTCTTTACTCATTTACTAATTGAGTTGTCTTTTTATTAATGAGTTATAAGAATTCCATATAAACAAAAATTTTATATACAAGTCCTTTATTAGTTATATGACTTGCAAATAGTTCTTCTCAATCTATAGATTATCTTTTCACTTTCTTGCCAGTGCTGGTTGAAATGCAAATGTTTTTAATTTTAATGAAGTCCAATTTATCATTTTTCCCCTTATGCCTTGCACTTTTGGTGTTGTATCAAGAAATTATTTCCTAACACAAAGTGATGATGTTTTATTCAATGTTCAATGTTTTATTTTAAACTGTAGAAGAATATACTTAAATTATTAATTTTCATATGCAATAAAAGCTCAAATGTTAGAATTTTAAGTGTGTGTGTTTATATATAGTGTGTATATAATTTAGTGTGTATATAATTTAAGTGTGTGTGTGTGTGTGTATACATACATATATATACACACACACAAAAGAAGTCAAAAAAAAAGTAAAAGTCAAGGTCTTACAATGATCTCAAAAACCCATATCAGGGACACCTGGGTGGCTCAGTTGGTTAAGTGTCTGACTTCTGCTCAGGTCATGATCCTGGGGTCCTGGGATCGAATCCCTCATCAGGCTCCTTGCTCAGTGGGGAGCCTGCTTCTCCCTCTGCCTGCTGCTCCCCCTGCTTGTGCTCTCTCTCTGACAAATAAATAAAATCTCAAAAAAAAAAAAAAAACCCAACATATCATCTCAAGAACCCACATCATCTGCCCATCTATGCCCACTCCCATCTTTTTTGCTATAGTCTATTCCATTCTAGCTACACCGGTCCCCTTGAAAATCCTAAAGCCACTTGTGTCTCACAACCTTTGATTTTTCTGTTTCCTCTACCAGATAAACACGTGACATGCTCTTTTTGGTCTTCGCTCCATGTTTTCTTTGTCTGATTAATTACCCCAGTATAAGCTTAACCCAAATACTGCATGTGACATCTAATACTAAACATTACCTTGTGACATATCTGAATTGGACCCATTTCCATGCCCTCTTTGTGTGTCAAGGTATACCTATGTATCCAATTCTCTTTGACAACTCTGAACTGTTAGAAGATCCAGTAGGCCAAGATCTATGGGCTCCTGCTTCTGGTGATTGGCACTGGTATGATCTTTGCCATCCTCCATACCAATTTGCACCTGGGATTTGTAGCTGGATTTTCCTGTTCAACACATCAGATGTCTGGGTCATCTATTCCCACTTGAATTACTGTAACAACCTTCTAACTGGTCTCTTTGTTTCTAACCTTGTCCTCTTATTTTCTTTTTAAAAGAGCCAGAATGTTCCATGGTAATTTTGTTACATGGTAGTCAGACCAAGTCATTCCTCTGCTCAAAAACTCCAGTATTTTTCCATCCTACCCAGTACAGAAGCAAAAATATTATAACAAGCAATTACCACAGCCCCCTACTTCCTACCCCCCTGCCCTTCCCTCCAAGTCCTGCCCTCCCTGACCTCTCTCCTACTATTCTCCCACTTGCTCTCTTGCTTTAGCCACACAGGCAACCTCGCTGCTCCTCTTATAAGTCAATCACTCCTCCATATTGCAGCGTTGGTTTCAGTTTTTTCTACTAACTGAAGCAGTCTTCGCTGGTATTCCACATGGCTAACAACCTCACCTATTTTAAAGAAGCCAACCCTGAGCACTTTATTTAAAAGGGCAAACTGTTCCTACTTCCATGTCTCCCAAGACTGATTTTTTTGTGCTTATGGCAAAAGCATAAAATCACCTTATGACATACTAGATGATTTACTTAGGTATATTTATTGTTTATTATCTGCTAACCTCCTCCAAATTGATAGATCATAAGCTAGAGCAGGGAAAGAGCCTTTATATGTTTTCTTTTGTGTATCACAAGTACCTAGAATGATGCCTAACACATGATGGTTATGAGATAGACTTTTGTTAACTGAATAAATGTTTTGATTACTTGTGTCTCTAGTGACTTAGAACAGCATCTTCCACAAAAATATATTTGTTAAATGAATGAATGAGTGAATGAACGAAAGTTTCCATTAATGAGTAAGATGAGTTTTAGGAAAAACAGTAAGGATTCAAAAAGAAATAGAATATGGAGACAGTATTTTCAGCCATCATTGCACAAAGTTTATGAAAAAAAATGTTTTCATAAAAGCAAATATAAAATAGAACTGAGTCTTTTTTGCCCTATTTTAAAGCATAATATAGATGAATTATCTTTATGGTCGAAAAATCTGATGTAAACCACAGAAACCATTATTATAAATGCACATTGAGATTCGTTAAAAAATGATAGAAATATACAGTCTACATATAAGACCAAATGAAGTGAATGAAGTCCCAGATATCCTACCATGTCATAGTCTTACTGCTTCTAAAGATAATCCTGAGGTAAAGCCAGGAACGTAAACATGTTCTTCCATTTTCTATCAAGTAAATACGGCTCCCTTTGTATTTGATAATCTTCAGTAAAATGACCTCACCATTAATATTTTTTCCATCCTACTTCTAGCTTTAGTAATTATTTAAAAATTACCGTAACATGTTTTTTTAAATAATAGTAGTACAGTTAAATTACTAATGTGCCCATTTAAATTCTGCATTTTATGGTGCTTTAACAGTTACTGCTGATTTTGAGCATATTTTAGTGGTTACACATTGCCCTTCTACTCTATCAAAGAACAGCAGTTTATGAAACATAACAGTGAATAATTTTCACATTTCTTTTAAGGTAAGATAAGCCTGTTGAATATGCAGACAGAGGGCATTTAAAGTGCTATATTAGTATAACTTAATAATTAAGTTCCCCTTGGATAGCTGTTTCTTGACAAGGTATTCCAGAGGATTTAGGAGATACGTTAATTATAATATTTTAGAAGTAGATGGACACTGCCTATGCAGAATGAATACTTGGTTGACCTCCTCCCACCCTAAGAAGCTATTATATTTGACAGCTGATAATTTTCCCTCAGATTCATTGAGACATATTTGATATATAACATTGTGTAAGCCTAAGGTGTACAACATGATAATTCGATACATATATATATATATTGTGAATGATCCCCACAATAAGGTAATTAACACATATCCATTACCTCACATAACTACCATTTCTTTTTTGTAGTGACAACATTTAAGATCTACTCTCTTAGCAAGTTTCAAATATACAATATTCTTAACTATAGTCACTATGGCAGCTGAAAACTTAAAGTTTATTATGAATATAATTCCACACTTGATTTGTACATTTTGACACATTCTTTCCCATGTTTTTCATATCTAAACTATAAGTGCTTGATTCTCTATTAAAGAATTTCAAGTAGATCTCTTTTTCTCTTACGCATTTTACTTCTTATTAATCTCTTTAGAGAAAATAAGAAAAGGTGAGGCCAAAGAAAGTAGGAATTTATCTTACCATTAACTAAATCCAGATGTTAAAGACACAATACACTTAAAACTTATCAGCATTTAAGGGGTCACATCAAGCCCTTCCATTCCATTTTAAAAAATAGTTCTGTGAATATTATGGTTAGAGAGAAATTACTGTTTGGTCAAAAAAGTTACACTAAGATTTGCAAACAGAACGTAAGTAATCTAGCTTTAATAATTCTGTGGAGGATTTGAGAGAATCTATAAAATGGCAAAGTCTGATAAAATATATTTAATTCTGTGAGAAGAGAAATGTAGTACTATTGAAATACAGAACCAAAAATAAAGAAATAACACAAATCAGACAGGGGAAACATTCATAAGCACAAAAATAATACGAAAAAAAAAAGAACTAGAGCTGATAGTTCACTGGAAATTTCCTATGTCAGTCAGCAATGTTAGGGTGAAAAAGGTAACAGAATAAAGACCTAATCAATCAGGGATTTCACAGACCAACAGTGAAGTCTCTTTGTGAACTCTGTAAGTAAATCCTAGACCAAGCATTGATTCAGGGAGGGTCTCGAAGACTTCAGCTAATCTGATGCCCTAGCAAGTATTATTTCCTTCCATTCTAAGAGATCATTATACTCCTCATTTTACTTCAAATTCTCAAATTTGGATTTGCCTCCAAATCCTCAAATAAGACTGTATCTTCCATTAGAATAATAACAACTAATAATTATAGCTATCATTTATTGAGTACTTACTTACCCAAGACATATAGCTGGTAAGATTTCTGGCTCCAAGCATGGATTTGTAATAACTACTCCACTTCACTAACATTTGTTAAGTTCTGAACATGTACAAGGCACTGTTTCAAGTGAATGATGTGCATAAACTCTTTAATCCCTATAAGAAACTGTTTTACACAGAAAAGGAAACTGAACCAAGGAACATAGGTATTTTGCTTAAGGTTACACTACTAAAAAGTAATGAGGTTCAAATAGGAATCCAAGTATTCCAGTATCACATTCCATTCTTTCTTTTGTTCATTCTCTCTCTTTTTCTCTCTCTGCTTACTTTTGTTCATTCACTGTTTCGCTTATCAATTTATTCAATCTCTACTTGTATTTCATTTATCCATTCACTCAAGCACTAAAACTCTACTACCTGTTTAGCCATATGCCAGACACTAGGTTGGTTGCTCAGAATACAAAGGTTCCTATCTGAAAGTAACAAAATATAGGAAAAAAAAGTAAACCAAATCAAGCAACCAAACCATTAACAAAATTTATAAGGACCAAAAAGTATTTAAACACTGAGGAGTCCAAAGGCTTCAAGGCTATGACTTTGGACATTTTGGGTCTGCCTAGACTGTTTGCGTTAATTTCCATATTGCCTTTTAGCTCTCAGAAATCAGACCCAAGGTGCGCCTGGGTGGCTCAGTCATTAAGCATCTGCCTTCCACTCAGGTCATGATCCCAGGGTCCTGGGATGGAGTCCAACATTGGGCTCCCTGCTCAGCAGGAAGCCTGCTTCTCCCTCCCCCACTCCCCCTGCTTGTTCCCTCTCTCGCTGTCTCTCTCTCTCTGTCAAATAAATAAGTAAAATCTTAAAAAAAAAAAAAAAAAAAAAAAGAAAGAAATCAGACCCAATCTCATATTTCAAATTTTGTCCTACAAATAAACACATTTTGTCTTTGTTCTGAAATTCTCCAGCATGGAATTCACAGCTATTATTTCTAATTCCATGTTGACTCTTAAATCTGTTTCATCATATATAAATCATCTATTTACAAACCTTGCAAATCTAGAACACAGAACAAAGCAGACATAGTATCTGTACTCCATTTCAGTTATTCTCAACCATGACTACACATTATAATCCTTGGGAGAGTTGAATAAAAATATAAAGTGGATTCCACACCAAATGTGATAAACATAAAACTCCTAGAAGAAAATACAGGCAATAATTTCCTTGATACTGGCTGTAGAAACATTTCTTGAGATAATGTCTCTTCAGACAAGGGAGACAAAAGCAAAATTAAACTATTGAGACTACATCAAACTAAAAGGCTTTTGTATAGTGAAGGAAACCACCAAAAAAATGAAAAGGTAACCTACTGAATGGGAGAGGATTTTTGCAAACGATATATCTGATAAGGGGTTAATATAGAAAATACATAAAGAACTTATATAACTCAACACTTAGAACACAATCCAATTAAAAAATGGGCAGAGAACCTGAACAGACGTTTTTCCAAAGAAGACATACAGATGGTAACCAGACACATGCAACGATGCCCAACATCACTAATCATCAGATAAATGCAACTCAAAACCACAATGAGATATCACTTTACATCTGTCAGAATGACTAAAATAAAAAACAAAACAAAACATAAGAGATAACAAGTTAGTGAGAATGTGGAAAAGAAGGAACCCTCATACACTACTGGTGGTAACATGAACTGGTGCAGCCACTGTGGAGAACAGTATGGAAGTTTCCCAAAAAATTAAAAATAGATTTACCATATAATCCACTAATTCTACTACTGGGTATTTACTCAAAAAAAGTAAAAACACTAATCCAAAAAGATATATATACCCTTTGTTTATTGCAGCATTATTTACAATAGCAAAATATGGAAGAAACACAAGTGTCCATCCACAGATGAGTGAATAAAAAAGATGTGGCATAGGGGTGCCTGGGTGGCTCAATCGGTTAAGCATCCAATTCTTGATTTCTGCTTGGGTGATGATCTCAAGGTTGTGAGATCAAGCCCTGTATCAGGCTCCATGCTGGGCATGGAGTCAGCTTAGGATTGTCTCTCTTTCTCTATCCCTTTGACCCTCTCTACCACCTGACCCTCCCACTTCCCCCCCAACAAAGAGAAAAAAATGATGTGATACACACACACACACACACACACACACACACACATACAGACAGACACACAATGGGATATTACTGAGGCATAAAAAAAAATGAGATCTTCCCATTAGCAACATCGTGGATGAACCTACAGGGTATAATGCTAAGTGAAATAATTCAGGCAGAGAAATACAAATACCATATGTCTTCATCCATATGTGGAATTTAAGAAACAAATGAACGAAGAGAGAGGGAAAAAAAGGCACAGAAAAGCAGACTCTTAAATACAGAGAACTGGTGGTTGCCAGAGGGGAGGTGGGTGGAAGGAGGAGTGAAATAGATAAAGGAGATCAAGAGTACACTTATCTTGATGAGCACTGAGTAATGTATAAAATTGTTGAATCATTATATTATACATCAGAAACTAATAGAACAATATATATTAATTATACTTCAATAAAAAAACATTCCCACTCTAAACCATATCTAAGAGTAGGGTCCAGATATATTGTTTTTAAATCTCCCTAAGTAATTATATGTTTAGTTGAGGTTAAGAACCACAGATCACTATTATCCAGGTACTTTACTAATTACTGTATCCAATTTAGTCACCAAACCTGAAAAACTGTCTCGCATAAAGAGGGAAAGAATTTAAAGTAATAAAATAAAAAATGATTGGTGAAATGAATGTAATAAAAGATATGATAATAGATCCAAAAAATTAGTATTCTTAATCCTAGCATTAACTAATTATTTTAAAATGTATTTATTGTTTCAAATGGAAAGACTACTATTTCCTATTTTTGAAAGATGGAAAGAAATAAACCTCTGTAATAGAGTTGACCAAATATTGCCCTACTTGGAAAATTTCTAGACCAGATGGTTTCTTATAGTAACTTCTCCATTAATGACTTTTATTATTCAACACTGAGATTTGCAAAGTCATTATGACATAGGAAATACCTAGAAATTTTATTTAATTAAAATATCTAGCTGATGAGCCCTCACTTATCAGTTCTTTAGTTTAATGTGATCAACTGTGTTTCATTACTAAGTATAAAATATGTTTATTATTATCTCAGACATTCTAAGCCATTTTTAATTTCCACCAAATTTGAAAGCAAGAATATTTTAATCTGAGGAATATCCATTACTTTGAGTTCTAATATTCTCATAATCTTTTACTAGCATATAATTCAATCACTATATCTGGTGTATGCATCTTGAAAGAAATATACTTCGGGCTCAGATGATTAAGTGTCTGCCTTCGGTTCAGGTCATGATCCCAGGGCCCTGGGATCAAGTCCTGCATGGGGCTCCTTGCTCAGTAGGGAACCTGCTTCTCCGCCTGCATTTCCCCCTGGCTTGTGCTCTTGCTCACTCTTTCTGTCTCAAATAAACAAATAAATAATCTTAAAAAAAAAAAAAAGAAATATACTTCATTTTGTAGTGTCTTGAATCTAGAGGAAATATGACGAATTTCTATTCAATATTCCCAAGATTGATATTAATAACAATCAGAAACGTTAAGAAGTAGCTATTTCCCATATTATGATATGATTCATCTAAAAAAATTCTTAAATGATCTAAATAGTTAGAAGATATAAGGAGATATGTGTATAGTGGTGATTTTTTGTTTTTTTGTTTTTCATTTTTGTTTATAACTGAAAATCTTGAATTCTTTCTTTGTTTAGCTACAGAATAAAGAAGTAACACTGGAGAGGATTTTTCTTCTTCCAGGAAGAATCACTCAGCACTTTTAGAAATGTAAATATAAGGCAAATAGGCACCCCTGCCCTAGAAGAAGAATATTTAATGAAACCTTGACAAACTGTCTCTTCCAGTGTCTCTTGATATAAGAGAGGATAGCAGGAGGGATTGGCATAATTACCAGGAAACCTCAGGGGAGAAAGGAAAAACAAGACTGCTTTTCTTTTGATTTTGAAGTTCAGTGTTATTCCCAATTAGCCTACAAACTAAGACAATTGACTGGATCAAAAAGGTTTCCAAGAACTCATGAGAAGAACCTACCATGTGGGAAGTGGGAGTATGCACTAGGACCTGAGTCCAATGCCCAATATCAGTTACGGTTCTAGCTCAGTGTGTAGCTGAGTTGGGAAGACCTTCCTGGCTCAGTCTTCTTGATGAGTTTGGGAACCTAGGTGTGAAACTAAGCCTCAAAGTGCGTCACTTGAAGAAGGATGAATCCTCCCTGAAGAAGCACTCTGCCATGGGATGTTACTACTGCTGGGGGAACTCCAAACCAAGCCAACGACTGGTATGGAATGATTTTATTTAGCCTGTATGTCAGTGGGCTATTGCAATGGTACATGGATGGCCACCTATTTTTAAAAGTGATACTTTAAAAACTCAAAAGAGGGAATGGCAGTTTAAAAAAATGGTTGCTCACTTGTTATCTTATGACATTTTCTAGCTCTCTTTTCATAAAATGTTAAAAACACACAAACAAAAAACAAAAACTGGTGCTTTTGACCTGATTAAGTTTTGGGGGTTCATGGATAATTCAGGCAGAGCAAGAATGGTCCTAAGAGAGTACTACCTGATTTACTCTTCATTGAGTCCTCTTGCAGTCAAGTTAAACACTCAAAAAAGGGTTCAACTTATCTATAGCCCAATCAGATCATAACTGTTATATATTTAAGGAATTGCTAATCAACATAAGGATAATAAATGTAAATCAAGCATTTTTATTTTTTGTTTTTAAATTTAAATTTGTTAAATTTTTTAAAAGATTTTATTTATTTATTTGAGAGAGAGAGAGAGAGAGAAAGAGCACGTGCACAAGCACAGGGAGGGGCAAAGGGGGAGAATCCCAAGCAGACTATGTGCTGAGCATAGAGCCCAAGGCAGGGCTCAATCTCATGAACCTGAGAGCATGATCTGAGTCAAAACCAAGAGTTGGACGCTTAACCGAATGAGCCACCGAGGCATCCCTAAAATTTTAAAAATTTTAAATTTAATTTCTGTTGGAGAAGCATGCAGATGGTTAAAACACAAAAATTTAATCCCCAGGTAAAGAAAAACAGTTTACCATCAGAATATCTATGAATGAAATTCATCATTCTAAGAGATAATATATCTTATTCTTGATAATAATTCTTAGAAAACTCGTAATAGGCAATTCCAAATCTGAGAAATGGTTATTATGGAAAGCACCACAATGCTATGGAGTAGCATTCTCATTAAAGTCTATGATCATTATAAAGTTTCATAAAGCTTTATAAAGTCAAATATGCCATTTTGACCCATGCTACTCTATAGTGTATTGAGGTCTTGAACATTGTATTGAACACTGAAGTCTTGGGCAATATATCAGAAGTAAAGAAATAAAAACAGGCTATGTTGAAAATAAGTCTATAGAGGGTGCACTGGAGAAGCAGAGAGAGTGGCCAGGAAATAATTACAATAATCCAGGTGAGAGATGGCTGATAGTGGTTCAGAGTGTAATGATTAAATGGATATGGTAAGAAGTGGTCAGATCCTAGATATATTTTGAAGGTAGGGCAAATCTAATTTCTTTACAATTTGATGTGGGGTGTGAGACATAAGGAAGACTTGAGGATGACTTGATATTCTTCACCTTGAGCAACTGGAAAGGCAAAGCTTCCATCATCTGAGATGGGGAAGATGCAGGCAATTTGTTTGGGTGGAGGAGATACACGAGGTAAGTTTTTGCCATTTTAAGTGTGCAATATCTTTTAGATGTACACGTGGAGATGCTCAATAGGCTGTTGGATAAATGTGTTTGGTTATAGAATCTAAAGTAGAGGTAAAGGTTTGTAAATCATTAGAATATGGATACTAGTCAAGACTAGGAGACTGATGGCAATCATTGAGAGAAGAAATAGAGGATGAGTCACTCTAATTCAATAGTGACTGGGTCACTCCAACATTAAGAAATAAGCAAGAAGGGGTGCCTGAGTGGCTCAGTCGGTTAAGTATCTGCCTTCGGCTCAGGTCATGATCCCAGGGTCCTGAGATCGAGCCCTGCATCGGGTTCCCTGCTCAATGTGGAGCCTGCTTCTCCCTCACCCTCTGTCTGCCACTCCCCCTGCCTGTGCTCTCTCTCTATCAAATAAATAAATAAAATCTTAAAAAAAAAAAAAAAGAAGTCAGGAAGAAGAATATGGTTCAAGAAAGAAAGGAGATGGAGACAGAGCCACTGGTGAAGTAAGACAAAAACAAATAGAGTGTGGTTTCCTGTAATGTAAGTACATTATGACATCAACTACAACAAAGGTTGAGAATTGGCCACTGAATTTTCCAATACAAAATTAGTGATGATGGTAATAGGAGTGGTTTCTGTGGAGCGGTGGGACAAAGACCTTATTGGAATAGATTTATGAAACTGCAAAGAAAGCAACTGGAGAAAGCGAGTAGACAACCCTTTTGAAGAGCTTTGTGGCAAAAGGAGACAAAAACAGAGCAACAGCTGATGGTAGAAGTAAGGTCAAGAGAGAATTGTTTGTTTTTTTTTTTTAGTTGGAAGAATTTTGTATGTTATAGGAATGGGATAAAGAAAAAAAATGGTGACAAGGAGAGTACGATAAGAATGGCTGGGGGAGTACAACTGACTAGATGATTGGTGGAGACATCAACACAGGAGACAACAAAGTCGTCTTTGTCTAAGGTTTAGTTTGTATTTTTTAAAGATTCATGCTCAGTCTAATAAGCTCTTTCATCCTCTTAGACACATGGACAAATTTAAGACTTTGCTTAAAGTAAATAGTCTTATATTTTGAACTCCATGAAATCAGGTAGTTGATATGCTGCCTTTCTTCACCCATGTTCACTTTTAATATTTGTATACTTATACTATTTATGTCGACTCCCCCTGTTCACAGGCTGTAGGACTTTGAGAGCCAGTAATCTTTGCTCTACAAACCCACAAGGTTATTACAGGGATCAAATAAAACAACTGTGTAAAAAGCACTTTGGGAAAGCTGTGAAGGGCTTTATACCAGTTATTTATCTTGTTCTTGTTGATGTGTAGCCTTTGTTAATAAGATTTCCACACAAGCTTGAAGAAGGGTTTGCCTATCTTTAAAAGGCCAGAGCCAGCATCAAGGAATATTCTTCAGAATACTCATCTTGGCATATGCAATTTCCATGCAGATAATGGGGATTTCTGGTCAGACAAGTTTAGGAAATGCTGAATATAGCTCCTCTTGGAGCCTGACTATTAAAAAAATAAAAATTCTAATGAATATACAGTTAAGATGTTAGTTCAAAAATGTATAGCACAACACTTCCTAATATTCTTGTCTGAGGCATTCTCTTTCTGGGGGAGTGGATTCTGTAAAACACACATTAAGTTCCTAGCAAACTAGTGCTTCATGAGAAATGATAAGATGGATAAACTCTACAAAAGTGAAAAATAAAAGTAAGTCAATTGCAGAGCATCTGAATAACAGACTTAAATTTTTTCCTAGGTTGACTCGGCAGATCAGACAAAACAATACACAGGGAAGGAAAAGCACTTGTTCTCTACATGACTTTAAGGCAGCAAACCCTTGGTATAAAATAAACACTGAGTTATGCTAATAGGATGGAGATAAATGATCACACTTTCTGTCATATTCTGTGAATCAGTCTTTTAAAGTCTGAAGATATACTGCTTCAGCAAAGATGTGGTTTCTTTTTCCTGCCCTCATATCTGGGCTGATAATATAAATGATATTGAGTCTGCTCTCAAAGATAGGCAAATCATTTCCCATTCTCTTCCCATCTAGTAAGGTCATCGTAAAGCATAAAAACCCAGGCACTGTATTCAGAGAGAGATTTATTTTGAGCATAATGAGTTCCCACACCCCATTAGAAGATTTTTATTTCTCATTTTTGCCATCACATAGAGAGGATGCCTGACTTTTGGTCACAAGCTTTTTCTTCAACTCAGCTCCTATAAAACTGATATGGTATAACTTCATGTACATATGAATGAACCACGGCACATCCTAAACGTGCCTCTCCTGGGCCCTTTTGTAGCCAATCACAGATCTCTAACCTCCTTCAGCCATATGTATCAAGGGCTATACCTGAACCTTCTCTTTTCTGAGAGGTGTGTCAACCCCAAGATGGCAAATTCATAAATCCCATCCTTTTGCTTGGTTTCATTGCTTGAAAATTCAAATGAAGAATAAAAGAGAAGCATACACATTATTACAAGTTACTATGAGGAATTAGATTACAAAATATGGGATCAGTGCACAGAAGAAAATATTTTGTTAGGGCTATTCAGATGTAAACATATCCAAATGATAACTATCTTTGATACAGAAAAGAAATTGGGGTTTAAGCAATAATGAATAAAATAAGCCACAGTTGACAAAGACTAAATTTCTGGAGGAATAGTTGTTGGCAGTAGTCGACATGTAGTGAGGAAGGCATATAAAAATGGCCAAAATGCAGTGACTACACTGAAGACATCCCCATGGGTAATTACTTTTAACTAGAACTTAGCAGAGGACTCTGAAAAAATGGCATTTATGCCAAAGACTGTTTATTAGTATTTTTAAATAGAAATATGTTATAGTCATAAGCTAAACATTTAAGTGTACAGCTATCAGCTTTGTGCGAGACTATGCAGAATCTTCATATTATGATATTTCATAAGAGACCATAGTAGCATGATGAAATAAAACCCTTTTGTCATCCATCATAGAGGATTATATTGCTCATATATTAACTTTTCCTAAGTGGCTATTTTTGTCATTGGTGGTTCGTCTAACATAGCATTGTATTGCTAGAAATCCACAAAAACCTTCATTTTGGTAAAGGCACATGCCATATTTCATTTTTATAACACTTCAGCTCAATGCCCTTTATGACCAAAGTTCTACAATGCAAACATTACACACTAAGTTCCTAGATTTTCTGATCTGAGGATTATTCTTGCCACTGATTCTCCATTTTGTTTTGTGAATTTTTTGGCCATTGTTTTTCCACCTATCAGAACTAAAGAACTAAAAAAATGTGAATAAAGATCCATTTCTGATTTTGTCTTTATTCAGCTTTTACATTTACATATTACTGTTGCTAGTTATGTTACATTTTAATCTAAGAATAGTCATGAATTAACGTCAGATTCTATGAGAAGAGAATAACAAGAACAGCAATTTTGAAAAGTGAACAAGCAGCTTGGTCCATTCAGAGCACCCTAGGTTCAAAGTAAGGATGACAAGTGAAGGAAGCTTGAGGGGGGAACAGAGAGCCACCAGTCTGGAAAGGGCCTCACATGTCAAAATGTGCCTCACACTTTGTATGGTCACTGTCAAATCAGCCACCTCCTTCATCCTTAGCTCTGTGAAGAACTAAAGTAATGTTTCAGTCACTGATGAATAAAAAATATCAAAATGTATTGCACATGGTAAAATGTAGCTATAGTTTTGTGAGACTTCTGTTTCAGTTTTACACATACATGGAAACAGATGTAATACATATATTGCAGAGTAAAAGGTTGAAATTAAATTTTATTTCTTACAGTGGGTAGCAGACAGGTAAGTTCCTAGTATCTGGGAGGTCTGGGGCAAAACAACAAAGACAGGTCCACATACCATAAGTCTAAATATTTAATGATTATAAATCAAGTCAGCAAACTGTCAAGTAAAAATATAACCTATTATGTCCCTTGAAAATATACCTTCACGATGACTTTTAGACCAGATTCTAAATAATAATTGTCAGTCTCCTTGAAGTTCGATGCCAAGACTTAGCCAGATACGGCCCCTGGACTGTAGTCTGTGTCCTTCTCTTCCTAGTCTCAGCTCCTTCCAGAATACTAATCTGGTTTTGCCTGAATAGATACCTCAGCTAGCACTTTCAAACTGTGGAACCCCAGCAAACAGGCGTCCCTTGGCCACTCCTTCAGTCTAGGAATGGGTGCACTAGACTGCACTGACTACAGACATCGCTCCTGGGAAGAAGTCAATAAAGGCTCTGGAGGCAGGTGAAGGTCTACCTGGTCAGAGTCTGGGCTGCCAGGTACCTGGCATGTGGTCAAGAAGGGGTGGTGGTGTGGCTCACAGGTGTGCAATTCCCCCTGGTTTCCTGAACTTCTCATCCTGTAGAGGGGCACAGATGGCCAAAGCAAGGCCCACCAAATCACAGCCCTTTCTTGCCTAGGTTTAAGAGCCATACTTGTAATGATCAAAAATTTGGAATGCCACTGCCTTGGAGTATCTGTTCAGAGTAAAAAAAGAGTAATAAATAGGAGAAGTTGTGGGGAAAAAGAAATAAAAATTAAAGTACACTCTTTGAATACAATGAAATAATCAACTCTAAAAAACAAATGAATATATATAATAATAAAAGAAGAAAAGATCAGAAAAACTAAGATTGGGTTAGAATGAATTTTTAAAAAATCAAAAGTAATGCCTATAGAGATCTTCCAGGCACCTGAGAAGGAATGTGAGAGCATAATACTGTCTGGAGGGGAGAAGACCAGGTTTTGTCATCCTGCTCTGGACAAATAAGTCATTTAATCGTTCTAAGTAAGCCTCAATTTCATTATTGGTAAAATTAAGACAAGGAACATCTCTATCTACTTTGGAAGCCTGATGTGTGAAAAAATGACAAATGGATATAAAATTGCAGTGTGAATGATTTTTTAAAAAGATATCTAATCAAGATGCTCCCAAGTTAATACGCTTCTGTATCTTCCCATTGCTTTGAGAATAAAATTAGACTTCTTACCACAGCCTACAAGAACTTACATGATCTGACCCTGTTCAGTGCTCCATCCTATCTCCTGCTGCTCTCTCTCCTGACCACTAGGCTTCAGTGACCCTGTCATCCTTCCTTCCCAAGAATATGCCAGAGAAGCTCTTTCCCACCGTTGGTGCATTTGCACTTAGTGCTTCCTCTGCCTCAGAAACTCTAAGCTTTTCCATGTGTTTGAATCCGTGTCCTCTTTCAGGTTTCAGTTCAAATCCCACCTCCTAAAAAAGTCCTTCCTCACCATGTCTATTTAACATACTTCACACCGGCCCTTTAATCACATTTATTCCCTCTTACATGCACTTGTTTATTGCTTGGGCCCTTATCTGCCTTGTTCATTACTACATCCCAACCGCCTAGACCAGGACCTATATCCTAGCACCTTCAATAAGGTTGCCACTAAATATTTATTGAAAAATCCATGACCAAAAACATAGTATTAATAAATATTATAATCACAGTATTTATTGCTTGTAATCAAGTTTTGTTATTCACAGTCAGTGTCTCTACCCTTTACAACAAAGCTGTAAGTTGGGTATGACTATTTACCGGTAACTGATGCTCAGGGAGGTTAAAGTGCAAGGTCACCCAGCCAGTAATTGGCAGAGATGGAATTCGAATCCAGGTGTACTGACATCAAACAAATCACTATTCCATGCTGCCTCTCTGACACCTCCCATCACAATTAATTTATCTCTCCTTTGAACTCTAATATCATTTTTGACACTACTTATTTATTGTGTTTTGCAATATTAATTGGGGCATGCTGATTTTTCACTCTAGTTTCTCAGCAAATTTATTACAAAAAAGATGTCTTCTGAATCTCCACCAGTGTCTAACATCCCACTTATCCACATCAATTAGCAAATATTTGCAGCTGCAAAAAATAATTGAAAGTACAGAATATATGAGTCAGGAGCATTACTATCTCCTTTACAAGAGCAATGTGTTTATTGCAAAAATTTCACAAATTTATTCTCCTCTAGAAATTAACAGGAAGAAAGTTATTGAGTCCAGTTCTGAACTTTTAATGAGTTAAAATTTACTGTCCTGAAATTTTTATTATCCTATGAGTATTTATGTTCTCCTAGAACAACTGATTAAATTTGTGTCCCACAGAAACACTAGTTTCAGTTAAGCTTACTTTTTAATTTTTTGTTTTTAAAATGTTGATAATAATTACACAGCTTTTCTATGAGTAATAAGGCCTGTTTCAGAGTGTGCTTTTTTGAGACTATTTTTATCAACTATTTTGTCAACAGAATTCTCAAGCCACTGACATAAAACATCTGTTGGCTAATAACCCACCCTGACTATGTAATTTAAGGAACTTTACTACCCTAAGCAAAGGGTAATCCTTGTGACTAGATTTTACAAGTCACTTCCTGGCAGTTCTGTAGTATCTAACAATAGTTTTGTGTATTTCTCCCCAACCACCACTTTGCAATTTGTGCATTAATACTACAGTCATCCTCCACTGATAATCTTCATTGCACAGACACTCCCCAAAATATTTCCTTTTTTTGTTTGAATATCCTTTTAAATAATTCTCAATAAAAAATTAAGTGGTAGGATTTAAATTTCAAAACTTGTTATTCAATGGTAATGAAATACTTTGAATAATCATGCAACAGAGAATAATTTTGAAAAGGGGAGATGCTTTATAATGTTTATGTATGTAAGTTAGGAGTATTTCTATAAGGATGATAAATATAATGATTAGGATATTATTTTATATTTTATCCATAAATGTCAGCAGTTAGAATACTGTGGGGATCGAATATACAGCATGGCGACTATTATCAGCACTACTGTATTATATATTCGAAAGTTGCTGAGAGTGAATCTAAAAGGTTCTTAGCACACGCGCAGCACATACACACAAAAGGTAATTAGGTGACATAATGAATGTGTTAATTAGCCTTATTGTGCTAATTTCTTCACAATACAGACATATGCTAAATCATCATGTGGTATACCTTAAACTTGCATATTGTGTGTCAATTATATCTCAATAAAACTGGAAAGAAAGAAATGGCAGGCAAACAAACATGATATGAATGAATAAATAAATACATGAAAATAAAACTGATGGCAGCTAGAGGTAAAGGGATTGGGAAATGGATGAAGTAGATGAAGAAGATTAAGAGGCACAAACTTCCAGTTGTAAAATCAGTAAGACGCGGAGATGTGATATACAACATAGGGAATATAGTCAATAATATTGTAAAAATTTTGTATGGAGACTGATGGTCACTATCCTTATCATGGTGATCATTTTGTAAGGTATAAAAATATCATCAAACCACTGTGTTGTACACCTGAAATTAAAATAATATTGTATATCAATTATACCTCAATAAAGAAAAAAACACAAACCCCTCAAACTTTCAAAATACTTACTTGAATGACATCTCAGGAGTAATAGGAATTGAAATAGGTGACTTATTTTAAATTAGAAAAAAATATGCATGATATATAGTTTAGGTTTACACTGGAGGATAGGGGCATGCTATTTTAAACAATACTAGTGTATCATTATTTCAAAGCATTTGGAAATCACTCCTCCTACAATTCTGGGAAGTTGGTGAAAAAAAGAATACCAATAATTACAATGTTTAAAAATCTTTAGTTACATCTATAAGGAAGAATAAGTTAGTAATGGCACAGAATTTCTCTTCTATACTGCTGAAATGCCTTCTCCAAGAACTAAAAGGCAAAGAAAGGTAGAGACAAGGACTTTACATCACCAACTACTCAGAATCCTCAGAATCTGTGGAATCCAATAGAAACAAACAACTATTATACATAGGTCCTCATTCTGATAGTAGAACCAGTTTCTGAAAGTTAATCTGACATGAATTGTCTTACATCCTATAAATTCTGGATATTTAGGGGCTATATGTTAAAAGAAACAACATTTGAAAAAAAAATATGTATGTGAGTACCCTCTTCTCTCCTGAAAGTACCAGGCAAACGCTTTATATATCAAATGGTTTGTTAGGGAATAGACAAGATCTCAAGTTTTTTATGCCTTTCAAAGACATACTTCTTTAATTCTTGTCTGGATTACCATAAATACAGCATTGTTAAAAAAAAAAAAAACCCACAATATTTTGTAGACGTCTAAGAAAAGACTTCATGGCCACCAAGTCCATTTTCATACCCAAACAAGTATAATTCTATAATTCTCTGAGAAAAGGTATAGCATGGTATTACTGATGACATAATTAAAATGAAACAGTAATAGAAAATTACATGTTGGCTTCCTAAACTGAGTTTTGTGTGCAAACAGCTTATTCTAAAGAGCTCGGTGGTTTGTTTACTGAATTAATGTCAGTTTACTTATCTGAAGGGACAAGAAATAATCTTATTCAAATTTGAAATACAGCTCATGAAACCTAGCTGTCAGACTATAGTTTATTTTTAATACTCAGCTTGAGATTCCTATAAGATACATGGATAAAGGCTAAAACAGTGAAGCCTTAAATTAAGAGCTATTTGCCTCTCAGCCACCAGAACTGACAGCAGTCTCAGGAAATTAGTCTGGTTTACTTGGCTTCCTTTGCTTTTATACTTGGAAGGAGGAAACGTAAGAAGCCCCTCCGCTTGTTTCAGCTGGATAAGTAAGGAAGTGTTCAGTTTATTTTCAGGGAAGAAGTCTGGTGCTATTGCTTTGTGGTCCAGTCACTTGCTCCTTAATCTCTACGCTCTAAAACCTCTTGACATTCACAATGACACCAATTTAGCTACCTAATTCATGTAGTCTTGTTGCTTAAAGAGTTCAACCATCTGAAGATGTAACTGGTAAGGGCAAATATCCCCACAGATTGTCTCAGCCTCTGTCATCTTTATCTAACTCCAGACCTACCAGCAACTGACCTTCCTTTTGTGCTAGAAACAAATGGTTTAGCCCAGAAAAGGGCCAAACAGACTGCTGGTTTTCTTAGCCTGGGTAGAAGCTCCAACCAAAGGAAAATCATTCTTTGTAAAAAACAGTAAAAGTCCCAAGGCTTAAGATATCCTTTTATGTAATTTCTCATTAACAGGCATACTGTTAGGACCTTCTTAAGCACCAGAAAATCCTAAATCAAGTAGAGATTACCAAAAAATTTTTTCAGTGATAAGCCACAGATGAGTTGCCAATTGTACATAATATCATTTATAAATCAAAATTATTGTTATTATATTTTAAAAGTCCTGGATATATATTATTGACACACCTATCTGTGCAAACATATTTATTCTATTATTCATATGCTCAATTAGATATATAATTGAATTATTTCAGAGAATCAAGTTAATAGCAAGTATTGAGAAATTCAAATATGTATCTATGCATACACACATATGCATTATTTTTAGGAAAATCAAATTAAAAGCAATAAATGAAAAGTCATCATCAACTTTTGACCAACAAATCAAAAAATAATAATGTTATCACATGGACTTCATATTTCATATTTCTGTCAAAGGCTATAGCAAGTAAATATTTCCATGTAGGACCATGTCATATGTGTCATACCTTTTCATGGACTTTCTGACCAGGTTCCATCCCTTCAAGATGTTCTGATTCTGTGGACCCCTCACTTGATGCCATTTTTCTTTGTATATGAACATTTTGTTCACGCAAGGCAACAATCTGCAAAATAAAAGCACTATGCCTTAAAAATCTAAAATAGAGCATAAAGTCTAGAAAAACTGAATTTATTCAAATGTGGTTAAGAACTAATGAACACAAACAAATAATTAGAAAATAAGCATTAAATTTTACTCAGATTATTACTTAAAATATTTTTAACATTTATGTTAGCATTTTGAATAATAATTATATGAATATGAAATATACTGAAGAAAGCATTTTCTAGTTGAAAAATTTATCTATGTAGTTGGAAATGTGTCTAAATTAATGCCATGATCCATGTGTTATTAATTCAGAAGTTACTTTTAAAATTAATTTATGAAATGTGATAAAATTCATACTGGTCTACATTTTTAAAGTATAAAAGAAACAAAAATGAAAATATTGCACGCTGAAGGCTAGTTATGAGCACAGTCATTCACCCTAAGGGGTAGCATATCTGTAATTTTAAAATAAGCAAATACATAAACTGGACTTAATTTTGTGGCACTATCATGAGTACTTAGAATTAAACTGGTCTCATTATCATTATTTTAATGGCTACTATCTTCGTGCTGCTAGTTCAACTATAGTTAATTTGCAGAAGACTTCTCAAAAAGCAATTAACTCTTGAAAATTTTCAGCTCAACTTTACAGACGTATTTTCAACTGAGAAAGATTCTCAGATAGTTGTAGTTTAAGTGATCTTAATAATAAACAGAGGAAAAATAGCATTCTAACATTTTTAAATGGTGTTTTAAAACACAGATGCTATTTGTACATATTTTGGAAGTATTTTACATTAATACCACCACATACTTATTTCATGGCAAATCTTATTATATTATCAACTCAGATACTGAGTTGGTATTAGTTCTTGGGGATATCAATGCCCATAGTATTTAATACACAATAAATAGTCAATCACATATGAGACCAGTATGTCACATAGACCAATAATCACCAAATAAACGTTAAACGTCAAGAAGTTGGGTGGTTGTCCCCATCTCTGCCACTGCTTCAATGCCGAGATGCACAATGCTGTGCTCCTGAGATCAGGTATCTTGTATATGACCTCCAGCATTTGAACATATAGCATTATCCTTTAGTAAGGGCATATCACCAAATAATGAAGAACAACTCTGTAAATACTCTTCTTCTTGAACTGTAATCAGCAAACAACTGGCTCCTTTGCTCTCATTCTTGCCAATCTACAAGCTATCATCCACAGAGCAGCCAGATTCACCTTTGAAACTTAAGTTACATTGTGTCACTCCTTGCGTTCCAAAGAACCTCAATGTTTTCCCAACTTATTTAGCATAAATTTAAACTTCTTAACAAAGTCTAGAATATCTTATATGATTCCCATCAGTCATAATGGCCTCCTTTCTCTCTCTCAAATACACCAGGCTCTTTTTCACCCAGATTTTAGGAACTTAATCTTCCTGCCTGAAACATGCTATCCCAGCTCAGACCACAGTTAACACAATTCCAGCTTTCAAAATTCAGCTGAAATACCATTCCTCAGAGAAAAACATATCTTGCCATCAACCACTTGTTATAGTTTCCCTATGTATTATTGTGTGTATTTCATTGATTAAAATATAATATTATTTTCCTTTATTTACTTAATCACTTTGCTTGGTTATTTAGCTATCAGAAGTCCTAATGATAACTCAGGGAAAACGATTTTCAAAGGAATACCTTATTGAAAACATTTTCATATGAAGCAGCACATCATATTATGTGCAAGGTTTATTTTACTCAATAAAAATGTGTTGACTTAAATAATGATTGGGTAGGGATAAACAAAGAATGTAAACCTAATTCATTCAGAAGTAACAAAAGATAATGATTTAGAGTGTGTGGGAACCTTCAGAGACATTTCTCTGATGTTAGCACAGAAATGGATTATATCAAAGGAACAATAAGAGTAAAATAGTCCCTTGGTATATCATTTTTATATTACATTCTTAACATCTTGTCTCTTGAATGAAAGAATAATATTATATTATCATCATTACATAATGAACTTTTATTATGAATTTTTAAAAATTTAAGCATTGTACACTGACATTCCACTAAGATAACATCCATGACTTAACAAATATGTTGACAAAGGTAACAATAAACTTTAAAATTCTATGCATTTTCTTCCATTATTTAATCTACATAGAAGGGAAGAGAAACTTTTTAAAAAAATTAAACACCAAATTTAGCTCTGTTTTCAGAATAATTTCTACTGGTTTAGTAATTCAAATAAATTTTAAACACTGCCTAGTGCCTAAAATAAAGCAGGCCCTCTAAAAGGTTTACTGAATGACTCAGTGAATTAATGACCTAAATAATAATACTAATAAAGTCAAAACACCAAATTCACATGGAAAACACTGTATGCAAATATAAGTGTGCAGCTATGTTAAAAAAATGACAAACTTCAGGTGTTTTACAAAGTATACACATGACAGTTCTAAGACATAACTTTCACCAACCAACATGCAAATCCTACTTTTTTTGTTGTTTTTAATCAAGTGCACAAATTAGGTTTTTGAAACAGGAGAACAGATGTAGAATCCTCTATATTCTTTATCACTGTTAAATGATTTTATTCTGTTCTATTTTTGCCCAATAACAAATTATCCTGAGGAGTTATGAAAGCAAAGCTTCAGCATCTGATTTAATTGTAGGTGTTAATAATCTTGATTCTTTCTTTCACAAGGGAAAAAGTGAGAGGTTCTCTCCTGTGAATGCAACGTTGGGGGTTGGGCCTCTTTAATGTGTTCAAAGGGCAGAGAAGTTCACCTAGAAATCACAGGGGTTCCAGGTAGCAGAGGCCTCTTTAGGAAATTCTGCCAGCTGGCTTAAGAAGCAAATGCAGGAGATGGCTTGAGAACTAGCTTGGAAGCAGAAGCAGAATGAAAAGAAGGTGACGGCCCCCAAACATTCTTTGGGCTCTCACTGACAGGGAATGCTGTCAAAGGGTGGGGACAGTGACTTGTCCAGGATACCAAAGCAGGCCTGGATCCTTCACTGCTGAACAGCATGACCTACTACAAATGAGATGGCATGGCAGGTGGGAGGAATCACTTCTGGGTAGTCTCTGTGGCTTACCTAGTTGTTATGTAACGGCAAGAAAGTACTGGATACTCACCATGTGCCAAGCACTGTGCTAAACTATTTTAATCTACAAAATAGTTTTTATGATCCACACTTAACAAGTGATTAAACTGAGATAAACAGAGTGTGATGAGAACTAAGTAGGAATCAAATAAAAGTTAACTCCTTATCTTGACACCTTCTACTTTCTGTCAAGTTGCCTCACGTGGCTTACATCAGGGGAAATTCATAGTGGGTGGGGATGGGAAGCAAACATTTCCCTTCCAAGTACTTCTACCTCCCCATCCTGGAATCCTTTGTATATCATTAAGGTATGGACCCCTCCCTGGAGAGATTCACATCCAGGCATAGTTGTACCCACGTTTTCAGTTTATCAATCCACTGAAGGCCCATGGAACTCTGGTCAAGGGCACTGCCCCACAGTCATTTTAATTGATCAACCATGATTTGTCAACTGTTCGCTGACATTTGTTTTTAAATGCTCAGCATCCCTTCAATATCACTGTTGTTAACAACATCTTACATTTTCACTATAGAATCTTCCTTCCCTACTCTAGAGACCGTCAGTCAGGGGGCCAGAGCTCAGGGCAAATGGATGGGCACATGATCAAAGCCAGGGAAATCAGAATATTCCTTGAGATGTTTCTGGCAGAGATATGGGGGAAGATTCGTTTTCTACTATGGGGGTTAAGCTGGTAAGGTATGATCAAGATGGCTGTTTGCCATTAGTTCTAGTCCATGGAGAAAAGCACATGAAAAAGATAGAGCCCTGATGAATCACATCTGCTCCTGATTCTAGCCATTCTTAAATCATCTCTACCCCTGGCGTTTCATTAATATGAGCCCCAAATTTCTCTGTTTTGCTCAAACTTGCTTTTCCGTGACTTATAACTGGACGTGCCCTTAAAAATATCACAAGGGACATGGAAGGCAACACAGAGCATGGAATTTCTAAGTGGAGATTTTGAAGAACGACGAAGAATTTACCAGCTGGGGACAATAGGAGAAAAGTGTTCAGGTGGATAGAAGAACATGAGCTCTTTGTGTTCCTAGTACTACAGGTTGTTTAATATTCCTGTGGCAAACATTAGCTGGATGAAGATAAAAGAATGACAGGAGACTAAAAAACTGAAGTACTTCAACTAAAACTCTGGCATCCGTGTGCTTCATGCTCTCTGGCTTATTGCTTCGCCTCGACCCTTACTTGTGTTTCCTGATTACTCATTTAGTCTGAGAGCCTGACTCATTGTGTCTAGGCATTTCCAAACCCATGATATTTCCAAGCCAATCTTCCAAGTTTTGTTCCTGCCTTTGCCTCTGTCAGATTGTTTTTGGTTCCTGGATGGGGGCTTGTCACCAGAAGGACCAAACCATGATTAGAAGCTTGGAGTTAATGACTGATCATGCCTATATGATGAAACTTCCATAAAGATCCCAAAGTATGGGGGTCAGTGAGCTTCCAGGTTGGTGAACATAACATATCCATGTGCCGGGAGAGTGACACACCCCCAACTCCACAGGGACAGAAATTCCTGGGCTTGGGACCCTCCCAGACCTTGCCCTGTTTCTCTTCATCTGGCTGTTCATCTGTATTCTTTAATAAACTGGTAAATGTAACGGTTTTCCTGAGTTCTTTGAGCTGCTCTAGCAAATTAATAGAATCCAAAGACAGGGTTATGAGAACCCCTGATTTACAGCGAAATCAGTCAGAAACACAGGTGACAACTTTTATTTGCAACTTACATCTGAGATTGGTGGGGGGATGGGATAACTGGGTGATGGGCATTAAGGAGGGCACGTGATGTGATGAGCACCGGGTGTTATATGCAACTAATGAATAATTGACAATTACATCAAAAACTAATGATGTATTATATGTTGGTTAATTGAATTTAAATAAAAATTAAAAAAAAAACACAAACAACTGACATCTGAAGTGGAAGGGAGTAGTCATGTGGGACTGAGCCTTTAACATGTGGGATCTGACACTATCTCCAGGAAGTATCAGAATTAAGCTAAATTGTAGGACACCCAATGGTGTCTCAGTGAATGCCTGGTGGAAGAAGGCTTTCCTCCCACCCATCCACACCCACATCTGCTGTCAGAAGTGCTGTAAGTGTGGCAGTCATGTGAGAGTAAAGGAGAACCACAGGAGGTGGATTAGGGTTTTCCTCTACACAGCCTTCCTCCTTTTTGACTGCTTCTGAATCACCTTTTAGGTCTTTGCTTATATGTCACCCACGCTGGAATGGGTTCTGGGACCATCCTCCTCTCAGGGATTTAAGTTATATAATTCCTTAGCATTCTCCAAAAACTCATGTTATACAAATGATCACTCTTTATCACAATTAGCTGTTAGTTTTCTGGCTGCCCATTTTGCCACTGAGTGCCTCAAGACCAGAAACTATATCTGATTATTTATTCTGAGTTCTTAAGACACTGGTTAACAAGTAGGACACACTCTAGAAATACTTACAGAATGTTGAACAAAAACAGACCATATGAATAGAAAAGACAGGGAGTTAGAAAAACTGGGTGGAAAAGTTCTCAAAAATTTATACATGGAGAAGAAAATTGGTCATTAATGTGGAGGACTATGTGAGACTGAAATCTTCCCAATGTTCATACATGATTAAAAATTAGCAAGGAGTCTTGAGAATGGAAGAACTCACTGAGAAAATAAAGGAAAAATAAGAAGTACTGACCTAGTCTTGAAGGGTATTCATAGCTCTAATGTAAGGAGGCAGACAGGGCAGATGGCACAGGCAACTATAAAGGAGGATAGGAATGGGATCAGGGGAGGGCAGCTTAATGAAAGTTAACCAGACCTTTGTGTCTCATTGTGTCTTAAAATATTACAAAATATTTACAAGTATACTGCAGCCTAGGTAATACAATTTGGGTGCACTGAAGTACATGCTGTGTTTATATGCATTAGATTTAGGAGAGATTTCAGCCAACAGAATTCTTAAAGTGAAAAAAGAAAAGCAATGTAATTTAATTTAATTTTCACTTGGTTTTTCCTTTATTTTTTGAAAATATTAATCTACAGGACATTCCAAAGTTCGACAAGGAAGGCCGAGAAATAAAAAAAAGAAATTTAGAAATTAAGTTTCTAATTAAGAACTACTAGCAATAATAATGGTTGCTATATGTAGAATATCTATTACACGCCACAAATTGCAAAGCAATTTACTAGCATAATCTCTTTTAATGCTCCCAACGGTGTTATAAATTGGGTATTATTATTTTGATTTTACAAATGAAGAACCTAGCACAGAGGGAATAAATAATATACTGAAGGTCACAGAGAAAAAGACGTGACAGAGACAGGTTTCCAATCCAGGTCTGATACCGTCAAAACCTGTTAAGTATTATGTTCTAATGCCTTTTGAAAATTACTGAAGTGATTCACTGCATACACAATCCAAAATTTATCTAGGTCAGGACTACAGCTCTGTGGTCTGATAGCAGGGGCATTTACCTGTCCTGATTTGGCAAAACAATTTAGATGCAGTTAGAAAATATCTTCCATTATTCCCAGGAATAAAAATCATGCTGTTTATATTTTTATCATTTTTATTTATAACTCTTATGTGGCACAGTCATTTCAATTTACTTTGAAAACTGCTCAACTACTGTTTAAGATAAATCATGTCTACTCTTCACCCTAATTCTCCAGGGGTCGTCATTCTGATATTTGTGAATTCATAGCTGCCTTTACCTACTTAACAACAACTTCCAGACAGTGCCCATGTCTAATTAACAAAGATTCTTTTCATCTATTTTTACCCCAAAGTCAATTAGCAATTCCAAGAGTGAGACTTACAGAAGTCTCACTACACTAACACATAATTTGCTTCTACACATATACTTATTCTAATTTAGCTGAATTCCATGCTTAGATTCCACTGACACTGCAACATGAAAAAGCAAAGAAAAGTAACTAGTAGAATAGTAGAGATTTACGATTTACGCTTAAGCAATTCTCCAGCTGCAATAGTTTGGATTTGTGTTGTTATATGGATTTGTGTTAACTGGGAAACTATAAAGATTGAGATACTTACTCAAACAGAATTAAGGACCCCGAGCCAATAGCTATTTCACTTTCCAGCACTAGGTCTTGGCCATTGATCTGTAAGCACCACTAAAGCATACTAAAACCCGTGTAAAACAACTTCATAGACTCTAACGCAGTTTGATCAGGTCCCATGTAACATTCATTTTCAATGTTTTTCAGTGAGCGACTGACAATCTGTGAAACTGAGCAGATTCAATGAATGATCGAATTGTTTTGAGAAGAGAATCAGAGGTTTCCACTGTGAGATTTTGCCTCTTGTCAAATTTAGAAAAGAGTTACTTAATCGATGGTTTAATGTATGAATCCATTTATCCTAATAAATGACCAAATAGCTTGGAGGCAGAAAACATAGATTCACTTCGTGGTTGTTTCAAATTTTTACCACTATACTACCTCTATTCAGTGACAAATATTTATTGAATAAATGAGAACACATTATATACCTTTATTTTTAACACGCTCCACTTTGGCTGACCAGCCTTCCCAATTCCCATTAGATGAACTGGCTGGGTACTCAAATTTAAGCGCACATCACCAGTAAGTTTCTGGTGATTCTTTGATGGAAAACACAGGACATGAATTTTGGCTATTTCCAAATTCTACATATGAACTGATTTTGCTTATACTTAAAAACATAAGAATTCCTTGTGTAGTTTTTAATGGTGAAAAAAAATCCTTTTAACAATGATATTAGAGGGGCACCTGGGTGGCTCAATCGGTTGATTTGGGGTTCAAGTCAAGATCTCAGGGTCATGGGATTGAGCCCCTTATCTGGCTCTGCGCTGAGCGTGGAGTCGGCTTGATATTCTCTCTCCCTCTCCCTTTGCCCCTCCACCCACTCACACTCTCCATCTCTCTCTAAAACAAATACATAAAATCTTTAAAAAAACCCAATAATATTAAAATTTTTAAAGCCCATTTTTAAAACAATAACTGGCATGCAAAACTCTCAGTATTAGTTTTAAGTTTAAGACAATGGTTGCAATAACAATAGGATTTCGAATGTTTGCTTAGGTAGATTTGTTTTTGCATGGAATACTTATGGTATTCATTTTCAGTGTAATAATATCCAATAATATTAATTTCAATAGCTATATTTTAATATAGTTATTGATATTTAATTCTACTATAAATTACAATTCTCTATGAAACTATCTCTATTCTGTTCATCTAACTGGTATTTCAGTCATTCTATTTTTTGATACTTGGTCACGCTTTATTTTAATTTATTTCCATTATTCAAATATTTCTCTAATATTTAAAATGATATGTCAAATCCTGGCATTTTCATTGGGGACATATAAACGACTACAGGACATACAAAATAACTTAAAATGGAGAGAATTAGTGGAGAATTGTTGAGGCACAGGACTGCAATTGTAGCAGGTTAGCAGCTAAGAGTGGCATAAAATGGAAGAACAGTAATAAAAATGACCAAGGAAGCTGCTAATCTGGTGAAGTACAAGAATTAATGAAGAGAATAAAAGCAAAAAAAGTCCTTAAGAATTTTCCAAAAGTATCAGTAATAGGTAAACATATTCTGAACAAATTATATTTATCACTGCAGGAAAGCAAGCCTCAATTTAAAATATAAATAAGCAAAAAAAAAAAAAAAGAGAGAGAGAGAAAGGGGTGAAGAATATTCACTGAGGTAAACAAATAATGCTGATAAGTATAACAACAAGTGTAAACAATTGCAATATAATTCAGTATTGAGTGCTGAGAATGTTGGCAGCAGTTTAGTTAAAAGTTGTGAATGTCATGAAAAAAATACACTGCAATATCCATCATCCAGGAAGATGGCAGTTACTAATAACTCCTCCCCTCCCTGAAGACAGCAGAATCCTATTTGAAAATAAACTGTTAAATTAATTAAACAGGGAGGCCATTAGGCTGAGGTGGCTCTAATGCCATGACATACTACATAAGCAAACCAAAATGTGACCCTGAAAATTCCACAAGGTTAAGGAACCAAAATGCCAAGGACAGCCAATCACAACAGCCCACTAGGCTTTACAAGAGCCAATCAAATAATATCCTTTCTTTGCATTGGCACTCTCTCTACACAGTGTGTCTCTGCCCCCCGACCCCCAACCCATCCTGGGGGGGGGCGGACTTCTAACCATTTCCAGTTTGACCCTGCTGCTTAATTTGAATGGATTTTTGCATAAAGAAACTTTCAGAATTTTTAATATGCTTCAGTTTATCTTTTAACATGTCTCACAATGAAAAAAACAAATAGGAGTTACTAAAGGCATTGCTTATCATAAAGGACATGTTGGCATAGAACAGAGGTTTCCTTCAAGATACTTCCCACAATCACTAGGCCCCTTACCTCCCTAAAGTCAGAAGCAAAAAAAAAAAAAAAAAAAAGGCTAATTTGACATGGCCTTCAGTGAGGGCAGGACAACTGAACTGCAGTAATTATCCCACACCCTCCAAGTAAAAAAAAAAAAAAAAGCAAAAATGAGGAGATCAAGTCATGCTGAGAGTCCCAGCAATGTAAATGGTCCAATGGGTCCAGACATGATTAGTTTATAGAGTAGCCAGTAAGCTCTGTGAATGAGAGCCTGTCTTTAAAAGTCTCAATAAATGTTTATTTTTTATGAAATATGTTAAGACATGAATAAAAGTTTCTACTTTAGTTATGTATACTGAGAAATATTAAAATGCTTTGAACAAATATTGATTATTAAATTAATAAAGGTAAATCTACCTAATACTGATCATGTTTCTGTCATCTGTTTATTCAAGAGTGAATCATACGCTATCAGGAATTTTTGGATGTTTTAGAATGAAATTTCCACTTTAACAATCCAAACACACTGTATTTCCATCCACAAATATTTGAATCTTTTAAAATGTCACATTAAAATTAATGTCTCTGATCTGAGTAGTGACCAGGCCGCCACCCTGCTTAGCTTCTGAGATCAGACAAAAGATTCAGCACACTCGGGGCGGGGGAATGGGGAGTTGTTGCTCACTGAATATAAAGTCTCAGTAATGCAAGGTGAATACATTCTAGAGACTGCTTACAACATAGGTGCCCTTAGTTAATAATATGGTATTGTGCACTTTAACATATGCTGAGAAGACAGTTCTCTTATTAAGAGAATTATAGAAACTATAGAAAAGCATTATAGAATTATAGAATTATAGAAATTATAGAAAAGAATTATAGAAATTATAGAAAAGCATTATTATAGAAACAAAAATAAAAACAAAACACACCAACAAAAGAACACAAGAACATTGCTGGAGGTGATGGATAAGTTCAGTACCTTGATTGTGGTGATGGTATTAATGAGTATATACGTAAGTCTGAACTCATCAAAATGTATACATTAAATAGGTACAATTTTTGTATACCAATTATACCTCGATAACACTTAAAAAAGACATATGGCCAATAAAGATATAAAAAATAATAAATAAGGGGCGCCTGGGTGGCACAGCAGTTAAGTGTCTGCCTTCGGCTCAGGGCGTGATCCCGGCGTTCTGGGATCGAGCCCCACATCAGGCTCCTCCGCTAGCAGCCTGCTTCTTCCTCTCCCACTCCCCCTGCTCGTGTTCCCTCTCTCGCTGGCTGTCTCCATCTCTGTCGAATAAATAAATAAAATCTTTAAAAAAATAATAATAATAAATAAAAGTAACCTTCTTGAAGATAGACTGTATTCCCTTTCAGCACCATTAGATTTGATCTCCTCAGCCAGGCATGGCTAACACCGTGAATACACACTTTGGTTTTTTGTTGTCCCTTCCACCTTTTTTTCCCCAGTCAGGCCAAAAGTGACAAAATTATAGGCTATGTCCTGGAACAATTCTTTTTAGCTCCGATATGGTAAGGGAAAAAGTCTTAAGGAAAAGAAAAGCATTTCAAGGTGCTTGAAAAGCACTGGAGAAAATGCAGAAGGCAGAAACAATATCCATTAGTCATTCTTGCATATAAAAAAGGAAGCCAGGGCAATACAAAGAGTTTCCATTTAGTTGTTTCTTAGAAATAACAAAAGAAGCATACTAAACCCATTATTCTGAACAATTCCTTTTAAAGTAACCTATTTGCTTGGGTTCTAATGGCAATAATCATGTGCTACCTTCTTCTGCACACATTCCAGTTTTATTTTTATGTGATTTTTAAATGTGTATATATTATAAAATGTCAGAATGGAAAAGGACCAGAACTCATGTGGTCTTTACACTTTATTTCCATGGATAAAGAAAATAAAGTTTACAGAGAATGAAGGATAAACCTTTCTCTGCCCCCCCCCGCAAACTTCACCTAATTAGTCCCACTGTGGGACACACACTCCATCTCTCTGGACCTCAGTTCAATCATCTTTAAAAGGAGTTGGACAGTATCACAGCTAAAAAAAAAAATCAGTATCAATATCAAAAATACTTACTGAAAGATACTTCTGCCAATCACAGTTTTAAGCACTTCACATTATTTAAACCTCACAATAACCTTAGAAGTTCATAATGAGGTTTGAGCTAATTGAGGCAAAGAGGATACAGGAAATTGTCTAATGTCACAGAGCTAGCAAATGGCAGAACCACTTAGGGAGAAGGTAAATTCCCCTGCGGGGTAGTTACAGCTCCTGTTTGCAGTGTGTTGCTTCTTTCCTTTCTTGTCCTCACCCTTCTTTTCTCAACCAGGGCAGAATTTATTTACAGCACCCAATTAAGTATTCCATAGAGAAGAGGGTTTTAAACTTGCCACATTCCTCCCACTTGTCCATACTAACTTCTAACTACTCCTTATATCTCTTTTCACAGAGTATCAGGTATTCGTTGTTTGGTTCCTTCCTATTTCTATTGTGTTACTTATCTCACTGTTTTGTAATCTCCTGTTTATGGGTTCTATATTCAATGGTTCATGTTATATTTAGGTCCAGATTCTTGTTAACAGTTCAAAATCACATGCATCAAAATTTCCTATGATGCTTATTAAAAATGTGGACTCCATTTTAAAGAATCTGAATTTGAATCTACTTCCAGGTGATCATCATACACCCTTCAGTCTGAGGACCAGTGTCAATTCAGGGCTTTTCTCTTACCTATTGTGCAGGTACAGGAAAAGCCCAGCGAAAAGCCAAGGCCAGTGACAGTGAGCCTCCAGGACAAGCCCTAAGTAATCACCTGGTGTGGGGGTAATCAACTACAGTCCTCAGGCAGCCCATTTTTGTCAGGCTGGCCGGCTAAAAATGGTTTGTACATGTTTGAATGGTTAGAAAAAAATCAAAAGAAAGATAATACTTGGTGACACATAGAAATTATAAGAAATTCAATTTTCAGGGTTCCTAAATCCACTTTTATTGGAGCACGGCCAAGCTCATTTGTTTACATGATTGTCTATGATAGTTTTCATTCCATAGTAGTAGAACAGTCGTGACAGAGACCATATGGGCCACAGAGCCTAAAATATTTACTAGATGGCTCTTTATAGAAGAGTTTGGTGATCCCTGATATAGTAGCTCATGCCTATCTTTTTTTTAAAAAACAGCATAGAGTATATAGTCAATGATATCATAATAGAGACATATGGGGACAGATGACGGCTACGCTTGTGGTGAGCATAGCATCATGTGGAAACTCGTGGAATCGCTATGGTGTACACCTGAAACTAACGTAACATTCTGTGTCAACTATGCTCAAATAACAAATAAACAATTTCAGAACTGTTGAAATGGACCCAGTGAAAGTCAGAACTGTAACTCCATTTCCTGAGTTTTAGACTTAACATTTTTTATTCACTTTCACAGTTTCTAATGTCATTTAAATCAGTAGAAACACAGGCTAGCTTATCCCTGAAAATGAAATTGCTTAATGAAGTAAATATGTTTTTTTTGTATGCTCTTTGGAATTCTCTGGTCAAAATAGGAATGTTTTGGATGACATGATGACATTGATTAATGATATTACTAATGAACTGAGAGAACAAAGAAATATCTTAAAAAATAATTGTGGATTGCATTTACAATAGTCTCTATCATAGCCCTGTGAAATTTGTTTCATAGAATTTATCACTATCTAAAAGCATTTTTAAATTTATATGTTTCTAATACAAGGTCTTTGATTGAGGCAAGGGCAACTTCTGACTTGGTTACGGGTATGTCCTCAAGGCCCAAAGCAGTACTTAGTACCTGTCCAGGGGATAAGACAAAGTGTTGATTAAGAGTATGAGATATGAAGTAGAATTCTGGTTCTGCCATGTTCTGTCAGTACAAACTTGAACAAGTTACCTTCTCTGAGCTTCAGTTTCCTTTTCTGTAAATAATGTTTGCAATACCAGCCTCAGAGATTAATAATATGAAGATAAAACTAGTTAAAATTCACAAAACACTTAGAAGAGAGCCTCTGTGGGTATTCTATAATTATTAATTGTAATTATTGTTTTAATAAATGTTTGTTAGTGAATGTCACTTCTGCTAAATATAAGATCTTAAATTATTATCCTTATATACATTTTTGATTAATCATTTTTCATGGTCTTCAAATTTGTTATTTTGATTTTGCTACTTTTTATTTCTACTTACTCACTGCTAGTATAGGAATGCTACTGATATTTGTGTACATATTTTTACATGACTTTATTCAATTTACTAATGAATCCCAAGCATTCTTTATATGCCACATGTTCTAGATGCTCCTTATTAATATATTATATTATATATTATCTAATGTTAACTAACTTACTATTATATTAATACATTAATATCCATTCCCCCAATCTTTAGCCATAGAACTCCTACATATGGCCACCTGACTGAGAATGCACTTGTTGGTCTCTTTTACAGCTCCAAGTGATTGTGAAACCAAGTTTTGTTCAATGGGATGTAAGCAAAAATCATGTGTACTGCTTCCTTATCATGTCCCTAAAATTTATCTTAATATACATTTTGATCCTCTTCCATATCCTGCTTGCTAGAAGTGGTGGCAACTGTGGCAGGCACTCCAACCCAAAGATAGAGTCATTATGTGTGTGTATGTGTCAGTTGAGCCAATAAAAGTTGTGATAAACTCTCAGTGAGAAAGGATAAAAGCAACTTGCCCAAATGGATGTTATAATTTAGAACCAGCTGTATATTTTAGAAGGACTATATTGAGTTTACATACAGATAAAATTACTTTGGTGGTTAGAGGAAGTATGTATAAGATTATGCACTCTACTTGTGATGAGAGTAATTCTGACACAAATGGAAGGAGCTTCTTTAAATATCAAGGGAGCACGGATGGTCCTCAGCAGTAAATTCAATAACCACTAGGATTTCTCCCATTATGGTCAGAAGTGTGCAAAGATAGAAGAGCACCATGTTGAACTGGGGGCTTTGCTATGAAGTGGTCAGGATGGACAGATGGACCTTAATATTCTACCACAAATACCCAGAAGGCAATGTGACTCAGAGTTGGATGTTAGTTCAGTCACGCAAGCAAATCAGAGTGCATATTAGAACTGGGTTATTGTCTGAATGACTAGAGCTAGGAAATAGGACCTGAGTTTAAGTTGATTAAATACTTATCTCATCAGCATCCTCTTGCAGCAAATCAGGACTTAGTCCTACACCCATAAATAACTCCCACATTAAGCCTATATGTGTCATCCTTTGAACCTTTGTTTGATACCTGAAATAGTGTTTTGAGCATGTTAATTTCATTTGTAAAGAAAATTTTCTGATGAACGTAGTTATACTTTCCAAATCATGTCCCTAGAGTTCTAACTAGCTTTAGGAAGAATGGTTCTAATTATTTGCACAGCATTTTAATCATCCTTTCATGGGACAACTTCTATGCGTCTCTCAAATTATCCTCATTAGAGAAGTGAGAATCATCACCATTTTGATTATCAACATGATATTTATCATTTATTGAGTAACTGTTATATTAATTGTGCTACATTTTTTACTTTGTGTTATTTCATTATTACAATAGGCTTATAAGTAGTTATTGATCTCATTCATATTTTACTGATACACATTCACCATTTTAAAAATGTTAACTGACTTAGGGGTCCTGGGTGGCTCAGTCGGTTAAACGTCTGACTCTTGATTTCAGCTCAAACCATGATCTCAGGGTTGTGGGACTGAGCCCCACATTGAGCTCTGTACAGAGTGTGGAGCCTGCTTGAGATCCTCTCTCCCTCTCTCCCTGCCCCCCCCACCACCATTTACGCACATACTCTCTCTCTCAAAATAAAATAAAATAGATAGATAGATAGATAAATAAATAAATGTTAACTGACTTATGTCAAATCACTTAGCTTATAAATGGCAGGATAGGAAGTCAAACCTATGTCTGTCTGCTTCAAAGCCCATAATTTTTCTCTACTATATACTCACTCTAGTTCTCAACTTAGGTTTTCATCAGAATCAATTATAACACTTTTTCTTTTATTTTTTAAGTGAAGATAGCCAGGTCTCATGCTAACAATGGGTAAGAATTTCTAGATACATTTACATTTTTTCAAATGCTTTAAAGATGATGTTGGTTGAAAACTATTCCACTATGGTGTATTTCCTCTCCATTTATTTATTCTTTTTGGTGACATCCTAAATATCCAAAAGAATTGATTAAAAAAAAAAAGGATACCAGAGCTTCAGTGGACTGCTCTTCTTTGACTATTAAAATATTAACGGGGCACCTGGGTGGCTCAGTCAGTTAAGAGACTTCCTTCGGCTCAGGTCATGATCCCAGGGTCCTGGGACTGAGCCCCGAGTCAGGCTCCCTACTCAGTGGGGAGTCTGCTTCTCCCTCTTCTTTTGCCCCTCCCCCTGCTTGAGCTCTCTCTCGCTCTCTCACTCTCTCTCAAATAAATAAAATCTTTAAAAATAAATAAGTTAATAAAATATTAACTTACTTTCTTCCCCCAGCTGTTTTATTCAGCCTATGAAAACATACAGAAGCATTAGTGAGGGTACAAGTCCATCCAATCACTTAGATAGATAGTAGCTATACTTCTGGGAATTGGTGGGGAATAACCAAAACTTTATGAAGAGTTTTGAAAAGTAAGGATTTGAAGAAATTAATAGACCCAAGAAAAGATCAGTGGCTCAATAATTTACTAGTTTTGTATTTCAGGTGAGTTACTTGAAGTTTCAGAACCATGTTTCAGCATCTTTAAAATGGTGACAATACTTCCTGCCTTGTAACGTGTTGACGCAATAACAGAATCTCAATAAATTTTCACTAACAGTGAATTGCTAGTAACAACAGCAATTATGTCATGATGTGGGGATTCATAAACCTGAGAGGAGAGGTAACTGATTGAATCTGCCTAAAAGAGGGTGGAAAAGCACCACCCTAGTGTTTCACCCATCCTAATGTCTCACAAAGTAGGTGCCCCCAAAATATTTCTAATGACACTATAATCTGTTTTGCAATTTTTCTCATAAAAGACTATATATTTACCTTTCTCACTCTCTCATGCTTTTCCTGATTTTATAAAACTTTCTCAACACATATTCAGATCCTACTTATAAGTTATTATCCTCCTTATCTCCCACTGGCAGTGTTTTCTAGGTGAAAAATAAGATATTTGCTTTATCAACGTGTTATTAAATAAGGAGATATTATCAGCACTTACTGTTTGTAAAAATCTTCAATTAAAATAAAAAGTTAAGATAATTTATTGCCGTATAGTAAAATTTTGGCCTTTCTCTCAGCTTTTAGGAGGTGATCTGTGCCATGCCTTATAGGAATGTCTTTGTTTAGAGTAAGGTCTGGCCACAGTGGTTCCTAGGATGGGACATATAATACTTGGGGGCTGTTCATGCCAGAAAGGCCAATCACATTACTTAGGAGGTTTTGCATCTTGACTTGGAGGCTGAGATCAGCCATATGAACAATCAATCAGTCATGTTTACGTAAGGAAATCCTAATAAAAACTCTGGACATCAAAGCTTTGGTGAGCTTCTTTGGTTAGCAGTGCTCTGTGCATATCGTTATGCACTGATTCTAGGAAGTAATACATCCTGAGAACAACGGAAGCTAAGTCTTTGGAGCCCTCCTGGACTCTGCCCTATGTGCTTCTTTCCTGGGCTGATTTTGATCCGTATCCTTTCCTTATAATAAGCCATGCTATGAGTATAACAGCTTTCAGTGAGTTCTGTGAGTCTCTCTAGTGAATTATTCAATCTGGGAGTAGGTTTTCACACCCCTTGAACTTGCAGTTGGTGTCTGAAGTGAGGCTAGTCTTGTGGGGGACTGTGCCTTCAAACTTTGCAGTTTGGCTAAGTGATGTTCTAAATGTTTGTATCCCCTTCAAAATTCATATGCTGAAATCCTAACTCCTAGTGTGATGGTATTAGCAGGTGAGGCCTTTGAGGGTGATGAGTTCATGTGGGCACAACCCTTATGACTGAGATTAGTGCCATTATAAAAGAGAACCCAGAGAATTCCCTTCCCCATTCAACCATGTGAATACAGAGTGAAAAGATGCCATTTTTTAATCAGTAGTGAGCTCTCACCAGGCACCAGATTTGCCAGCACCTTGACTTTGGACTACTTGGCACCCAGAACTGTGAGAAATGAGTATTTGTTATTTAAGCCACCCACTCTATATGATAGCAGCCTGAAAAGACTGAGACAAACAACATATGATAAATAATAGCTTACCAAATTTGTGTTTTCTGCTATCAAGTTTTTAAAACGTAAAATCATGAGCAGTCAAATTACTATTACAAAAAAGAAAAAGAAAAAAGAAATTAAAGCAATTCTTGCATCCTTTTGTCCATCCATTTCTGTTTAGTGTCTTAAAAGTTTACCTATTTGAAACTTCCAAATTTCTCAACACTTAAGATCCTTTGCTCTTCCCTGACAAAAATGAAATGGGAATAAAGAAGGGCTGAACTTCTTTAATATAATCTGAGGTTTCATATTTTCTACATTAAAAACATAGGGGCAATACAATACTGTCGTGCTATTTACTTTGGAACACTAGTCAAAGTCACTGAATTGAAGTCTACACCAAGAAAAAACACTTAGATGCAAGGTTTAAAATCAAATAATCTTATTTACCCAAATAGCTGCAAATATATAGATGTTTTAGTCTTTTCTACAGAGTTAAATGTTTAATTTCAATCCAAAATTTGACAGTTTGAAGGCTGGCTGATTTAACTAGTTGATTTAACATGTTTTATTGATTTAGTTAACACCTATTTTTAGCTCTCTGTCAATATAAGGAAGCTATGAATCTTGAAATCATCCACAGGAATATAACAAATATGAAGATGTCATGATGAATTTAAGTAACTGGTAGAAGGCAAACTGTTTATTTAGAAACACAGTTTTCACATATAAAAGATTTTGTTATTAAGAGAAAGGCCAGGCAGCTTAGTGGCTACTATTAAACACTCGAATTTCGAGTAGGATATCCTGGTTCTGGATTCCTCCTGCTTTTCTCTTAAGTTAATTGTGATGATTAACTGAAAAATGTGTGTGTGTTTCTGGGAGGATATATAGTGCTTAGCCCAATGCCAAGCACACAATAATCTCTCAAAAAATTGTAGATTGCTATTATTTTTACCAACTGCATAAATAAGTGAATTGCAAAGTAATTTATAAAATGAATGTTGTGCTACAGAATCATCCCATGAATAAATGTTTATTCATCCAAGAAAAGGATATTTAGTCTTGGGTATAAAATAAACTACTGTTATTTTGTTTGTCATCAAGTTCAAATCGTCAACGGAAAATATTTTTCTGCTACTCAACTAATAACTAGCTGATATTAGTCTTTTGAGCCTTATAATAGCAATACAAGTTTAGTATTTCAAGTTTACCAAGTACTTTCTTGTATACAATCTCATCCAAATATCATGCTTTCTTTGAAAGACAGGCTGATCCAAAATGTGTTAGTATTCCATTTCACAGATAAAACTGAGATACTGAGAGAGTAAATAAATTGCCAGGGGCTACAGAATTAGAAAGTGATCAGTCTAAGACTCAACTGGGATCTTTAACTTCAAGCTAAATATTCTTTTTTTTTCTTTTTCCTTTCTCCCTTGTCTCTCACTAAATTTCAGTATTCCATTTTAATTTTTTAAAAGTTTAGTAATCTTTCTCAAGTTGTTAGCTTTAAAATTAATATGAATGCTTTAGTAAACATATGGGTAAAATAAAATGGGTCAATTTATGATCCTTATGATCAAAGTATTAACATCAAGCATTAATAGTAAGAGGAAAAAAAATAGTTTGTAATCTTCATATGCAAGGATTAAACAGCCACATCTCCTATCACAAGAAAAACAAATCCTATGCTTTCATCAGGGAAAGGATTCTAACTTAAACAGGAAAAAGAGTCAAAAAGATTGGCAAAGAGACTTCAAATGTCTCAAGCACGACAGGAGACAACTTTAACCTATATTTTAAACAATTGCTTCACAGAGGTCTTGGAAATAGTAAAAACAGTAGGAGTAGCAAACAGCAATTTCTTTAGCTCTTTTCATTGTTGCCTTTTAACACATGTTGTCATAAGACATCTTGATTTCCTTTTATTTGGAAAGATTCTTTGTGCTGGAACAGTACAATTATCAACAGCAAAGAAGACATTTTCCATTGATGGATATTAGCGTGGGCAATTCACAGTATCTACACTTTTCTTTACCATACAGTATCATCATAAAGGATAATCTAGAGGTATAATAAGCAATTGTAGGCCTCTGTGAATAACTACCGGTTTCACAATGCTGAAGCTTTGAGTTTATCCACATAAAACAAAAAAAAGGACATCACTCAACTATTACTAAACTCTTCCATGCAATAAAATCAATTAAGAACTACACATTTTTCTAATCCAGAATGATACAATTCCAACAGGAAGTATAGGCTTCCAATAAATGGGTCTATGAGAAGGTCATAATAGTTTGCAAGCAAGCTAAAAACGTCACATCAGAGAGTTTTACATTGGGATGTAGGGTGGGAGCTGCAAGATGTCATTACCTTATGCAAACACTGTTGTCATTAAACAAATAATATTTTCAGGTAAGTTTAGCCATGGCAACTTGCTTCAAATGCTAACAAAACACAGAAAAAAACTTGTATTTGAATTTCTGTTAGAATGTTAACTCAAAGTCGGTCATGAAATTGATGAAAATAGTTTCATACATTTACAAACGATGAAAATAAGCTAATCAGCTGAATTAGGCTGTGGTGTACATAAACATACAGGAAGTTAGAAAGCTGTTATAAAATTAATCATTTTTATAAAGGCAGTTACAAGCTTTCATCTCATGGAACTGGGAAAGAGAAAAGGATAAAAAAATCGTAACTGGCAGAGTCATCAAGATAAATAATTATCAATTTTAGGATTCTGAAATAATTTAACTCAAGAACTTTTGCAGTAGTCTCTTTTTTCTACATCTGGAGCTTTCCATTCACAGAAATGGCAGTCTTAATTTGAAGAGGAAAATGACTTGGTCATTTCATTAAATTTGCAAATAAATGATCACGTAACTTCAGATGAGTATTGCTATCCATTCCCCAAAAGCAAATTTCTTTACTAAGTGCCATTTAACAGCCTTCCCACTTTACACATTTTTCTGGATCATCTTCAGCTACTAAATTTCTCTCCAACTATTAACTATTCCTAAGTTGCTTATGGATTTCAGAAGCTTCCTGATTTTTAACCTTGTCAAGTTTTAGAAAAACATTTCACCTCTGGATTGATTCAAAGTGGCCAAAGTCATCTGAAACAACTTTAATTTCATATTCATATTTCTTCCTTTCAAATTATGATGAGTAACAGAACTTCATAGATTTAGATAAGGAAATATCATGGTAGAATACACATTGGTAAGCGGAAACTGGCAATTTTTAGTTTGCTGGGGGATCTCAATGAGAACCTCACCTGAGTCCATCATCTCACAGTAAAATTTCCTTGCTCAGTCTTATTGGCTCTTTGCCATATTCTACATTGCCTTATTTTCCATTTCCTTAAGCTCATAAAAAGTACCTCTGCTCCCATCTCCCTTAGCCGAGAACTCATATTTCCTTGGGAGGAATATCTCTGATAAAATGCCTACGTCTTCTTTTCCCTCCAAATCAAACTTTTGATTCATCTTTACACTACACATTCCATTCTCCTTTCTACATTTTTCAGAGAAAAGAGGTCTACTACCTGCAATTGATCTTGAAACCATGCCCATCCTCTACTGTGGTTGCCCATCAAAAATTGCTTCTCCTTCGTTTCTTCCTTGGCTGAAAACATTTTCAACAGGCTCTCTCTCAATAAGCCCAACTTTTTCAAAATATTTTTAAATAATTTTTATTTTGTTATATTAGTCACCATACAGTACATCCCCAGTTTTTGATGCAATGTTCCATGATTCATTATTTGCATATAACACCCAGTGCACCATGCAATATGCGCCCTCCTTAATACCCATCACTGGACCCAACTTTTTCAAATTTTAACCACCTTTCTCCTTCTTTGTCAAACTTCTCAAAAGAGTATTACTCTTCATCTCTATTTCTAAACTTCTAATGACTCATTCTTTTCATCATAGCTGAAACTGTCTTTACAATTGTTTCCAGTCACCTACTTACAAATCTAATCATCTCATATTAGACATAATTTCTTGTAACTTCATGAAATATTTGACACTGTTGGCCACCTCTAATCTCCACACTTAAAACTCTTTCTCTCTTTCTCCATCTCTCTTTTTTTTTGCTTCACTAACTCTTAACCCAGGTGATTTTTACATCTCTCATTCATCCTTCCCGGACTTTTATTTGCTTTTTAGGATAGGTTCCACCTTTGCCTATATCTATTCACCTTTTCCATGTTTTCCATTCATTTCCATGGATTTCACAAAGAATTGGTTCTAATCCCAACTCAATAAATCATTGTGATGATTTAATGGTGTAATGTATTTAATGTGATGGCCGAAGTCCACAGTCCTGTAAGTCCACCAAATATTGAGCTTGCTCCCTCTAGTTCCTCTCATCATTCTGATCCAATATTCTTCTAAATGCAAATGACACTTGATTTGCCCATGCAAGTTCTTTATTTTTTCCTTAGGAAATGAGACTTCAAGGATAAGGCTGGTTATAGATGAAGTAAAATGAAATGCTAATTTCCTTAAGAAAATTCTAATTGAAAGTTGGTAAATTCACTGCTTGGAATAAACAAACACAGAATGAAAGCAACATAAAAAATATATCTAGATCAGCCTACAATTCAACGTACCAGTTCTTTTTATGTATAATGCAATCATGCAGAAAAGCTTTTAAAATAAGTACACCTGTATATTCAGTGAAAATTAGTCTGTCAATTGAGTTTTTACTGTAACTTCTACACAATCCATTTTGTCTCATTTAAGTAAATAATTTTAAAAGGATATGGGCTTCTGCTAAAGGAGAACACATTGTTAGGAAGTAATCTATTTATTCTTTCTTGCACTTCTTTTTATTGTACACTTGTGTGTGTGTGTGTGTGTGTGTGTGTCTTTCCAATTTTAAGCAGTAACAAAAATACTCTGCAAGAAATAAAGACTTTATTGTATTTTCCATGTCTAAATAACCTGAACTCATTTTTTAAGGACAATGGCCTGGAAAATGTATTCAACATTAACAATACGCTCTATCTCTATGGGGCTATTCAAAGAGGCATAAAATGGCAGCAAACTTTTATCACACACACACACACACACACACACACGTTACTGTTTTGATTCTTTCATTTATATTATTTCCCATTACTAAAAGAACAAAAGAAATGCCAGACATGGTAATGCCTCTGTTCTACACAGTTCAGTATTTTCTGACACTAGTCCCTTCTTTCAAAAAATTATAGTGATTTTTAAAAATCTGAACTATAAAAATAGGACTTTTGCTATCATATGGCTATCATATCCTTTTTTTACCTTTAACTTTTGGAGGTACCACTGGTCTCCAAAATTGAAAATGTGATCATATTTCTTCTCTCCTTAAAAACTCTTGTTGGCTCACTGTTGCCCGTGGGAGGAACCCTAGGCTTCCCCAACTCTGCTCTGCCTACCTCTGCAGCCTAGTCCTCACCCCTCCTCCTTCCTGCTTCCCTTCTTTTCCTCCAAGTCTATCTGGTAAGCTCTTTAGAGTCACCCTTCAAATTCTAGGTAATTTTTTTGCTCTAGAAAGATTTTGAAATTTACTGAGATACAACTGACAAATAATACTGTGTAAGTTTAAGGTACCCAAAGTGGTGATTTGATATATGTACATATTTTTGAATGTTTAGCACAATAAGGATAGTTAATACATCCATCACCCCACATAATTACCATTTTTTAGTTGTTGGTAGTGAAAACATTTAATATCTACTGTCTTAACAAATTTTAAGTATACAATACAGTATCATTAACTATAGTTACCATGCTGTACATCAGATCCCCTAATCTTATTCCTTATAACTGTAAGTTTCCATCCTTTGACAAGCTTCTCCCCATTTCTCCCCTACCTCCAGCCTGGACAACCACCAATCTATTTCTATGAGTTCAACATTTTTAGAATCTACATATACGTGAAGTCATACAGTATTTCTTTGTGTGACGTATTTCACTCAAAATTCATCCATGCTGTTGCAAAAGGCAAAATTTCTCTAGGAAAATGTTTATAACACTATATGCTTTTCCTTCTTTATGCCCATTTAATTAATTACTCTCTTTTGTAATATTAAAAAACCTTATTCTTATTTTATTTTCACATTAGTCATATTGTGAATTTCTTGTGGTAAACTGTACGTAATGTAAAATTTACCATTTTAACCAATTTTAAGTGTAGGGTTTAGTATATTTACATTGTTGTGCAAACATCACCACTATCCATCTTGAGAATTTTTTTCATATTCCCAAACTGAAACTCCATACCCTTGAAATAACAACTTCCCATTACAATTACTTTCAACGTATCTATTTCCTATATTTGTGAGAATTTTGATTCATTAAATATCCGAGTTTTATTAATAGAGTTAAACCTAGTACTTAACTCAATGCCTGGCAAACAGAAGATACCCAATAAATGTTTGCTGAACTGAGGTGTCATGATCAAAATCACACATCAGCTAATTACATCAGCTAGCCAATGCCAATTACGTCAACTTTCCAGCTGTACTCCACTCTAACCTAACACTTCACAAAAGAAAGAAAAAAAGAACATACTTACAGTAGTTTTCACTTTACCAAAACAAAACAAAAATAAACCAAAACAAAACCTGCAACACTTCCTCATTTCATACAGTATGAATTCCACACTTTGGTCACGGCAGGGCGCTCTGAAATCGGAGTCCCCACCTCCCCACCTTCTGAGTCCCCCACCTTCCACTTCCATATCTTTTCACACCCAAATCCTTACTGACACAACACTATCCTTTACTCTTGAAACAGCCAATTTCAGGGCTTTGTTTTTGTTTTTTTTTACCATACTGTCTGCTCAACCTGAAATGTTTTCCCCTAGTTTTAAAGCCAAACCATAGCTTTCCTTCAAGGGTGATCCTTCTCTGATCCTTTAGTTGAGAATAAATACCCTTTCCTTTCTGCATTTTGGGCCTCTATTTTTCATTTACTTAGTTTTGCACTAAGTTATGTCTTACTTACATTTATATATTCATTTTCATTACTTGAGGGCAAATTACATGAAAATTTACATAATGTTTCATTTATCATTTTGTTTTTTCCTATTCCTCCTGTCAGAGACTCAGAACTTTCTGCATTTGGTGGTTACTCAATAATTATATTTGGAAAGAAGAAACATCTTGTTCATTTAACCCATATAATCAATGCATCATTGTTTACTGAGCATGCCTAAGGTTATTTAAATTTTAATACTAAGGAAATGGCAAAGGAACAATGTGAAAACACTGGTTAGAACAAATTCTATACAATGAAATTTGACAAATATATGTTAATCATGAGGTTCATATCACCGTAGTGAATACAATAAGTACAAATGAAAAAGATGCAGTCCATTTTCTCAGGGAACTAAGAACCTAGGCTTAGACAGATCTATAATTAACTCCGATAGTTGTTGAACAGTCATAACAGATGCTGAAGCAAGGAACTTTAGCAATTTTTACTAAGGAGTGATGACTGTTGGCAAGAAATCATAAAATATTTAATTAAAAAGGTAATGTCTGAACTTGAGTTTAAATGGGGAAATATGATTTCAGTGGGTGAATTAGGGTTGTGGAAGCATTCCAAGAGAGACATTACCATAAGTAAGATACAGGAAACATGTTGGCTGATTCAAAAACAATGAATGTAATTATGTTAACAAGACCTCAGAATGACTCAGTCAGGGCAGCAGAGGTAGTAGAAGTTAGAGCTAGATTTATAGGTTAGGACCATTGAAGAGGTTCTTGTTATATGATTATATTATTAACATATGTTAATACAGTATATTATAGCATTATGTTATTAATATATTAATACGGTATTTATTGCATATTAGTATATACTACATATGGGAATGTGTTCTGAGAAATAATCACTATGATTAGAGCTTTGCTTAGCAAGTTTAACCTTGGAGAATTACATAGCATAAAGGGACAGGAAACAAGAATAAATACATACAGTGTAATATAGTGATACAATACAGTGTACAATATAGTGATTCAACACTTCCTTCAACACCTGGTGCTCATCACAAGTGCCCTCTTTAATCCCCATCACCTATTTAACCCATCCCCCACCCACCTCCCCTCTGGTAACAGTCTGTTTATTCTCTACACTTAAGAGTGTTTCTTGTAATATTCCCAGTGAGAATTAATGAACACCTGAACGACAGTGGTTTTAATGTATATGCAAAAAGAAGAGAGTAAATGGATGGGCGGTTGATTACAGATACAGTTAAATGTAGAGACTGGAACTGAGTACAGAGAGTTAAGACAAATTCAGAGATAAGAACATTTTATAGTAGGAGAGAATGGTACCTTAGGAGAAATGACCTCTCTGGTCTGGTCTGTAAAATAATAGTACCAATCTTCCAGGATTATTCTGCTGATACATATTTATTTAGCACAGTGCCTAGGAATTTAAAGCATTCAGTAAATATTACCTATTGTTATTGCTAAGTGATCAACAGAATCATATAGTCATGGAAAATGTTATCTAACTTTAAAATATCTTTATCATTTTTTTATGATATAATGAAGAGTTATTGAAAACACAAATATGACAAATATATAGCACATATACTTATAAGCAGCAGAGACAATGACAGTTTGGTATTTATACTCAAAATTTTTTCTAGTCCTACAATAATGTATTATTATTGCTTGTATTTGTACAACATTGGGACCATTTTATGCAACTTCTTTCTTTTTGTAAAAGAATGTTTTGGAACTCTTCCCAAATTAGAACATATAGTCGCCTCATATTCTTTTGACTAAGGCTACTTATTTCATTGCATTAATGGGCCATAGGGAATCTAAGGGGACACTTGGAAAAACTAGGTGGAGTTCTAGGCCTACCAGTACATATGGTGCCTTTATGTAAATTAGAAAATTTGTTCCCTGTAGGTGATGACGGACATACAGGTGCATATCTTGATTTGCAAACCCTGAGCAAGATTTCAGTCTCTCTGCTTTGCCTCATGCTGGATACCTGTGGCAGAGAACAATCTCTACAACCTAGTGATTAGCAAAGCTGTGTGGAAATGCCAAACCAATGTTTAAAACCTTTTGTGAGGCTCAGAAAAAAGCATAAACTTTGGACTACAGATTTTGTCTTTTTTTTTCCCACAGAAGTCATGGTTGTAGCCTTGGATGTATGAGAAATAGATGAGGATGCCATGGAAGAGTTTATATAAAGGTAAGGTATTAAAGGCTGATAACTCCAAAACATGTATGAGAATGGGACAAGATGAGAGAGACAGAGATAGGGACAGATAGACAGACAGACACAGAAAGAGAATAATGATATACAGATGACAGAATAAACTCTATTAAAATAATATAATGACAGAATAAACTCTACTCTATCATCTTCTCAGACTCTACATATGCATATCTATGTATGAATATATCAAGGTATCACTTGCAGTCTAAACCCCTGCTCTCTGATTTCTCCTTTCTCAATTTTGGAACTGAAATAATTCAGGAATATGTTTGGATAAATTCCTTGCTATCTGAACAGTTATTACCAATAACAAAACTCGGAAATCAAACAGATTCGGATACTATGGTGTCCTCACTTGTCAAGCTTGCTATACGAACTCAGGAAATGCACAGATTTGAATTATAAGGGACGCTTGTAAGTACATTTGAATTTTAATTAAAAATCTGAAGCATCAAACGAAATTTTCCCCCAACCTTTGCTCATTTAGCCATCTGCAGAATTTTGTTCTAGTACCTGATTGTTTTTGTCCATGTTACATATTTTTGTTTGGTTCTTAAGACTGTGTTCTTAAATGTTTTTTTTTATATTAAAAATTGCCCTTTATTTTCTAAAATACTTTCTTCGATTACTTCCTCTAATATTCAAACGTTACCTAGTTCCCCTTTCTAAAGCTGACAATAGTGTAAATTTTTCTAGACTTTTTTGTCAGATTTCTAAATGTATCTTATTATCAATACATGATGCCTGGTTTATAGAGATTTCTTGTACCAACTGTTATTCTAAGAACTCAAACTGCAGGTATTTTCTGATTTCTCTATCTCTTTTTTTTTAATTTTCATAATGAAATACAAGTTTCATTGTGAAGTAAAAGTTGGCTGCCCCCCATGTACTCTCTCTTAAAATCATTAATTATTTATAAACAATTTCTTGTTAGAAAACTAAGGGAACTTCCCTACCCCTTTCCCCATCCTTGCATATGTGACTTCCTAAATAGGGATTCTGGTAAAGCCACCTGGAAGTTAATAAAAATCAGGGGAAAAAACCATACTGGAGTTAATAATAAGCACACAATTACTTTCCTCTTATGAAAATGATGTAAAACAAAACAAAAAGCATTCAAAAGGGCTGCAGTAATTATAGAATAATGTTAATGACTTAAAATATACATAAGCAATCAAATGGACCATGCTGCCTACAATAGATTGCAATAAAATTTGAGGTTAAAGTATTTATGATAACCGTCCAAAGTCTTTCCTCCACTTTGGTTCTCTCAAGGATTGTTCTTCCATTTTATATCTAATTGAACTATTCTGTTGCCTTATCTGGAGCAAATTTTGTGAGCCCTACTTGAACTCGAGGAATATTTTTATTACAGGGTACACAACTTTGCCAAGAGGTCTCACCACACCTTTGTCTGGGACAAATAGAAGCTTTATCATTGCATGGTAAGCAAGGCTTTTACAGTAGTAGTTGCCAAGGCTTTGTCTTTTCACTCTCAACAATAAAGTATTTTGACGGATGTACCCAAAATAAATGTACTTTTAAACATACATGAAAATCAAAATTGACAATGATAAAACACAAAATAAATAAACATTTAATATTTTCTTTCTGGACATTCTAGGAATGCATATACTTACTTTATTGATAAGACCTATTCCTTCTCATAAAAAGATGGAGTTCATGTCATTATCTATTATTTCAGAGGTTCTTTTCTTCTATGATGACTAAGATGTACCAATCTCTTATATCCCTTTGTTCTTTTGTTTTACTTATTTATTTATTTAAAGCCATCCAGTTTGCTAAGCTGATCTGGTCACCAAAAAGCTTTGTCTGTATTTTTTTTTAAGCTGTTGTGCCACCGTTTATGTTTTTGACACTGCTAGCATTTAGTTCACACGGAACTCACCCTCCTTGCATTTAAAAGTCCATTTTTTCTAACGTTTAAATTGTTAACCTAGAACAAAGGTAAACTTAAAACTTGTTTAATTGATCTAGCTTATTTTAAAGAACAAGGTAATTTATACTAGTCGAGATTTTTATCATGGTTTAAAAATGTGTATTTGTGTGTACAATGTAAATGCAAATGTTATTTTAATAAGAATGCCTTGATAATATTTGTAAGTAATGACATTAGCCTCCCACATCTTTAATTATTTAAAACTAAGAAGATTTTGTAGGATTATTTTAGTATGTCTACTACTAGCAATACCAATATTTACAACACTGGAATAAATTTTTGGAGAAAAAGGTAGCATTGTAAGTAAATGTTAGCGAAAAAGAGATAGGGTTATTTTGGTGGCCTACACAGGTTATTTTTCAGATATTTTATATATTTTTAATGTATTATTTTATCTATCTATATATCTATATATATCTGGTCTAATGACCCAAGTTCATTTGTGTACTAACAACCAAAATTAGTAAATTTTTCTAAAGAACAAAACAACTCTTTAAATGTCAGAGATGGTTATAATACTTTAGGCATGAATGAGAGCAAGAGAAGCGGATTCCATGATGCCACTAAACATGGGCATGATGCTCCTAGAAGGGTAAGAACAATAAGAACCTTAAGGGAAGTATATTTATATCTCTAAGGAGTTAACTTCATTTGTGACATTTTCTAAATTTAACAGATATTTGACATGTTTTCCAATTTTGGAGCTGTGTTTTACTTTTTGAAAGGACTGGTATTCTGACTGCAGTCTTTCTAAGCCCCTTTGTCCTTAGTTCTTGGTAATTTTCTTTTCATCTCTCAGTGACAGATCTGAATCACCAGAAATCAGAAAACATGACTCTGGCAACTGGTTTCAACAGACCTTGTTCAGTGGCATATACAGAATGTAATTTATTTTTTGTGACAGTTGTAATAAAAGTGACGTGAAACACAAGGGCTATAATGTTAGTGATATTGCACCTCGAAAGAGGAGAAAGTTTGGTATGTTACCTCCTGATTAGCAGCAGCTAGTTCTTCTTCCAGTGCAGAGACTCTTTCTAAAGAAACCCTCAGTCGCTCCCTTACCTAGAAGAAAAACCAAAATATGTGCAGTAATGTACATCCCATACATGTTAAACTATGCTGAATCCATCAATACCATTATCAGAGACAGTCACATTTGGCAAATTACTAAAGTCTTTATAGCCCTCAGTGCTCATAAAAACTATGAATGCATTGTCACCTCATAGCATCACTATTATCAAGGGATTTCCTTATAAGAAAGTCATTTTTGTGTTCCAATGACAGAATTTCCAATGGGGTTGGAGATAGACCTGCTTGTTCTTAATCCTGACTCATACTAAGTGGAGGCAAAGTTCAAGAGTACATTATGAATTCATCTGAAAAATAGACTCACTGATTAAGTATGATACAGGTAAAAATTTTTCTACTGTAAAAAAATAATACGTGAGCTTCATTTGGTATAACTTCATAAAGGATTCTTAGAACCTGAAAAATGTTGTCTATTGCTCATACATTTTGTATTAATTAGAGGTCCATATTGTTCTTGAGGGATTGGCAAGTATTTGATTACTCTGGAATTCCTAACTAGCTTCCAGATACCAAAGGTTAAGCCAATATATTCCGTAGAACCAAAGACTCTGCACATTTCGTTTGAAGATAATTATGATTTGAAGATAACTCTGATTTGCAAATGTTTCATACATAAATGAAACTCAAAGTAGTTTTTTAATTCTTGCTTTCTTAGAACTTCTAAAATTGATTTAGCTATTATATGTTCAGATCTTTAGATATGCTCTATATTACATGTATTTAAAAAGATACATTTTTTTTGAAAGATTTTATTTATTCGACAGAGATAGAGACAGCCAGTGAGAGAGGGAACACAAGCAGGGGGAGTGGGAGAGGAAGAAGCAGGCTCATAGAGGAGGAGCCTGATGTGGGGCTCGATCCCGTAACGCCGGGATCACCGCTGTGCCACCCAGGCGCCCCAAAGATAGATATTTTTTATCATGTAAAAAATTTAAGAAATTCAGGGAAAGAAATCTGACTGAATTAAAATGAATGTCTACAGCGGCTTAATTATCCTTAGAAAAGAATCAACAAAATTTATAGCTTCAACTTGGGATGCAATTCATGGTGAATTTTTGATTATGAGTTAACACACATTTTTTTTTCGCATGGTAATGTTACAGTATTTGTGACATTAACATGTATTTAAATATATATTTTTATAAACCCTAATTTTATTAATTCTTGATAATATAGTTTAATGAATCACATTTTTAACTGAGAACCTAATACGTAGGTTAACTAGTATAGTTTAATAAATTTATTACTAATACATAATATAGGTTAAATATCTAAATTATGTTTTAAAAACTTACATAACAATTTTAATGTTGAATTATAACATCATTTTCCAAGTAGTAAACAGACCAAAAAAACCCATTAATATCCTATTAATCTAGAATCTAATTAGAAATTTTTAAAAAATCTCAATCATATTTTTGTGCTGTATAATGATAACTGATACATATTCAGGTGGCTGGGTGCACTTTACTCCTGAAATATATCTTGAGTAAGAAAGAATAACTGAGAGGAGTTTAATATTAATTTTACTTAGTTATGCTGAAATTCTCTGAAAATTAGTAATATTTACATAAATTTATATTTGATATCAAAGATAATTATACAGGATCTTTCCTGATATCTAGGCATCCTAGATGGACTGCCAGGTACCAGTGCTGTTGGACAAATAACTGTTCATTAAAAAGCCTAAAACTAATGCTGATTAATATCTGAACAAGAGCTACTTGAAAGGAAATCTTTGATGATTTGACCTGGGGGAAATTTTTTTATGAGCAGCTTGGATAGATGCAAAAGAAGCAAATGTCCTGAAGGCTGAAAATAAGGAGGATTGCTGATACGTGGAAAGCAGATATCAACAAAAATCTTAGTAGATGTGGTTGATATTTAATAAGGATGATTGTAAAGTTTTACGCCCACTTTCTAAAATACCAACTATAAAATATGGGTGTCCTGAGTGAGAAAGGTCTAAGAATCCTAGTGGATGAGAACAGCAATATGAAACAGTCTAAATGTAACTTAACGATCTCACCATATGCAACATTGATCAGATCACATTTAGACTGCTGTGAAGAGGTGAAGGTGTCCTATTTTAAGATATACTGATACACTGGAATGTTTCTAAAAGAGTCTTTCAAATCATATAAAGAATGGCTGAAACCAGGTTATCTTGTACATTAAAATATCTTCCTGACCTTCTTTGCTAAACTGATATCACAGAAATTGTTCTAAACTGGTTCCTATTTACAAGTTAAGCATTTTTATTCTCATTATATTGAGCCTCCAAGGAGTAAAAATCATTAAGCTTATAAAACAATTTGAAAATAGAATCACCCCTCAATAAATTTAGAATGGTATCTACAGCTTGAGATTCTACTACCCACAAAGTAATGAATCTAAAGCAGTCTTTATGAGAAAATAAAAACAACTTCTAAATATATTTTGAATTAGCTGTAAATGTAAAAATTCGTGCTGTAATTATCAATATAGTATGATATAAATCCTTTAGTCACATCTATATGCAGATAAATTATTCTCTGTATTTAATTCATCTTGCACTAATCTCTGCTAAACTGATAAGAAAAAAAAAAAGGTAAGATCCAAAGAAGTAACCTTTCTAGGGTATAAAGAATCCTAACATCTTACTTTGTCTATATAGCTAAAAATGCATTAATAGGAAAAAAAATTATTATCTCTGACAAGCCTTTTAGCTTTCTGCTCTGCTAAGCACAGCACCAGCGGAATGCCATAATTACTTTTATTTTCCTTGTTAGATTTGGTGTTCTTGTGGAGCTATCTAGATATGACTGATATGCCATGACAAATTACAATTTTAATTTTTTCCTAAATGTAAGTACACAGTTGATAGCCTTAGCTCTCTACTTAACCTTTTCTGATTTTTTACTATTTAACCACATTCAATTAATCCATTGTCTATGTAGTCTTTAAGTTCATATATATTGATTATTTATAGAGCTATAAGGTAAACTCCAAAATATTTATGTACACCTAGAATTTTTTATTTCTAATTTCATCTGTTACACCAATTTTCTTCATAATGGTATATTTCTTCAAAATAACTCAAGATTTTTTTCCCCAAAAGATGTTTCAAGGCTACTTACATTTTAAATCCCTGAGGATTTAAAATAAAATAAGTCTCTAAAAATAACAAATGTGTCTCGGGACAAAGAGGAACTCTGGTGGAAGAAGCACACATTCCAAATTAAAAGTAAGGTATGGCAAGGTTTCACTTTGGAATTATCATTCTTATAACAGAAAACATTGTAAAGAAATCTCCTTAGACCAGAAGTTCAAATTCAGTTTTGGCACCGTGATAACAGATCATAGAAATGTATGTGGAGTGCATATATATTTACTGTCTTTTTGTTTATATTCCCCAGACATAGCCAATATGTCTTTTAAAGGAAAAAAAATTTAGTCAATGATATCTGAATGATTGCAAAACACATGTATATCTCTCATATCCTACGGCACACGAAATTGGTAAACATATCGGAGAGTGATGTTAAAATTATTGTCGGTTTTAGCTAATTGTGAAAAACTGATCCTACAATTCAATGGATATATAAATAAGGACATTAATAATGAAGATTGCCAGTCATTGTAATTTTCCACAGCTATGCTCAATTTTTTAGATTTTATTTAGTTCTTCATGTGTAACTCTACCCTCTGTGGTAAAGTTGGTAGTGTCTTCTCCTGAGGACATGGTTAATTGCATCTTCTTCTGATCATCTCTATGTACTATAACATAATACCCATAGTACTTAAATTAGAATGTTGTAATTTGTGTCCTCACCTTCCCTATCCTCTTGAGTAGCTGTGAGCTATTCTTAGGGACACTGTCAATGAAGGCACAGATTAATCCTTCAATAACTAAATAAAATGCTGTTTAAAACAAGCGTGGATCAACAGTGACACCAATATCTTTACTTAGCATGAAAGTTTTATCAAATGCTGAAATTTACTCACATTAATAGTAATATTCATTAACATTTAATGAGCACTTGCCATATGCTAAGTACTGGCTAAGAGTTTTGCTTGTCAGATCCCATTTAATCCTCATGATAATTCCATGAGGTACATACTATGACTCTCTTCATTCAGAAGAAGAGGAAACAGATGCATAGAGAAGTTAAGTCACTTGTCCATATCTGTCCAACTCCAGAATCTAAGCTCGTAACATTTTTCCTTTAGACTGTCAGCAATACTTAGCTGATAATCAGTTCAGTTGCCCCTGAATTCATCAATGTCCATGGCACTTCTGGTGAGTAAATACTACTACAGCTCCTAGGCCCATGGTATAAATGCTTCGTTTAGTTATGCTAAAAGCTCACTGAACATCTACACAGTAAATTATTTCTAAATTTTAAGCTGTGCAACAACTATTTTTTTCTTAAATGTACTCATACCCAAAGGTTATTTGTCTTCAATATCGTTTATTTTGCCTTACATCCATTGTTTCATAACAGCATCCCTCAAGTGATGTGGGAATGCTTACAGGGAACATCTAAAATCACACACTCTCAAGCACTTTCACTCAAGCCATTCAAAATTATGACACTTTCTCTGGACAGGCCATGTTCTTCTTACATCTCTGGGTTATTTTACATATTGATCCTGGTGCACAGAGTATCTTTATGACCCTGCTTTAAAACTCCTACACATTCTTTAATATTCAGACAAAATGTCCTCCTCTCTGAGAAGACATTCTTGAATTTCTCATCACTTTCTCAAGTAGAATTAGTCACAACTTTTTCTGTTACTCCATACATATTGTTTCTTAACACTACCTATTATTGACATATGAGTCTCTAGTGCCAACTTTGAACTCTTGATTGTAAGGAGAATGTCTTATCTATTTTTGCATGGCCAAATATCTGTCCTACATAAAATATATATTCCATAAATATAAAGTCTTCCAAATTCTTAACAATGTACTTTTGTAATAAGAAAGGGAATATAAAACTAAACATTAAATACGTTGATTATTTGATATTTGATATTACATTTATCAAGGATTTTATGTAATATCAATTTGTTTTATTCAAAATTATTATTACTGGCCTCCCACAGCTAAACTGAAAAATAAGGTATAATTTCTTAATAATCTAGAAGATAGAATTATAGTTATCCTTTTGCACATACTTCACATAATACCCTGCTCTAAGAACATCTGAAAGACCAACGATAAAAGTATCTATGTACATAAATATTAACTAGAGCACAAGTGTCTGCATGCTCAAAACGTAGATATAACTGGGTAATAATCCCTTATTTGGATTTTAATACTCAGAACTTGTCAGGTACTTTCTAATGAAGTGCCCCAATTCCCATTCTACAAAATCCTAAAGCTTTATTAATTTTAAAAAGTTAATTCTTTAACATTTCACAAAATTAAAATCATGTCATAAGCCTTACTAATCTCCAAAGGATATTATCATCATATTGGCTTATTTATGTCAGTAGAAGTTATTTGAGTAACAGCTAAGAGAAGCTTACTGCTATTAAAAAGACCTAAGGCAGGTTTTTTCACTAATACTTTATGCTGTTATATGTAGAGACTCTTCAAAATGTATATTCAGAACTAAGATATTAGAGATCTAAAAAAAAAAAAAGCATGCTTCTAATATAAATCTCCAAAGGTTAGAGTACATCAAATTTACACCTCAAGATATGTTCAATTGTCACTTAGCAGTCTCCTGTGTTGGCATCTATAGACATGCACTTCAAAGAGGGGCTGGGAGGAGAGAAAGAGAGAGGAAGAGAGAGGGAGACTGAATGACAATATTAAATTTCAAATGGCCATCTGGACTAGGACCATAGTGCACCATAATACAAGTATAACTTGATAAGCCATAGATTCAGTGGCAATAAAAACAACATGGTTATGAGTATTACCCATACACACCCAATAATCCAGTTGCAATTAAAAGAACGATATTCCTATCATTCAAAAGTGTTTGTACTGATTTACGTCAGGAGTCAGCTGAGTCACTGAATGAAGACAAGGAGCTTGAGGCTGATGACAAAAGCACTGTTAAGCTTGAAAGCTTTTGTCAGTACTAGAACTTTTTTAAAATTAGTAGATAAGGCTTATTTTATTTTTTTGTTACATTTCAGCTTGATTGAGGTATAGTTGACACATACAATTGTTAAGAATCCTTTATCAATACTATACCTTTTCATCCAAGGCCTTGTGGTGCTCAAACAAAGATTTCAGTGCCTTGAGAACCTCGACCTCACTGGAGACTCCTGAGGGGGACTGGGCTTGCCGTTTCACCACTGTCATTCTTAGTGACCTTTCATGTCGGGACACGAGGCATTCCAAGTGCTCCAGTAACAGCTATTGGGTTTAACAGAAAATGCAATTATCCCAAACGTAATTATCTTATGAACACAAGTTACTAATACTCATGACGACTACTGTAAAAGATTGCAGGTTTGCAAAGTATCTAATGATAGCCTCAGATTTTTGTCACAGGTAGGAGCCAAGCAGCACAAACTTGAGTCTAAACCAGGGTTCCTAAATTACATTTAATAAGTCCCATTTCAAGCATATAATGAATTACTAATTTAAGAAATATCACATATATTCTTATCCATTCTTTTAGACAATTTAATAATTTCAGCATGAATTCAGTAGAAATAGAAAACAAAATAGGCATGATCAAATAGAATAACTATTAAACAACATGGCACAACGCATGATGATTGTGTTAAGAAAAAAGTATTAAAAGTCAAAACCAATTTAATTTACATTTGGTGTTGCAATGAAAGTAATGAGCATAATACAATCATCATGTTGCTTTGAATGTGATTATAGTGATAATCACATTTGTGTAGTGATTATAGTGATAGTTATAATCACATGTTGCTCTAACAATTATAGGGAAAATCACTAATGATTTTATTCACAATTAATTCTTAATAGAAACAGAAATAATAGAAAAATATATGCAACTAACTGGGATACAGTAACCGAGCTTTACAATAATCACTTGGGGAAAGGAGGTTAAAGGGCATGCTTTCGAAACTGTCTACCCTGGAACCTACATTCACCCAGGGTAGCCTCTGAAGCCATGATAGAAGTCAGGAGAAAGTCCAATGAACAGTGTGTCAGTCTGTTCTAACATTTCCCAAAGAAATTTTACTTTTCAATGTTTTGTGAATTGGGGCTTCACCTTTGTTTTGTTTAATAAAGGGAGTTCTGCTGCTAAAAACAAAGATACATGAGGAAAACAAACAAACAAACCCTGATGGTTTAACATCTCAGTTACTGGGATTTTGCCAGTGAACAACAATACATGAGCAGGAAGTTTTGTAGAAGAGATTTTCAGAAGGATAGTGAAAAGCATACACTAACAAATGGTGTCTACGTAAAATAAAGCAGATATCACTCAAACAAAAAAGGAAAAAGCAGATATAAGGTACTGGGATGGAAAGGTACTGGGATGGAAAAATTTGCAGGCTTTTTCCTAAAGCTTACATTTCCTAAAATAGGAAAATTTTTAGTTTTCACAGTCATTGTTAGATTCAGGGTCATATATTAGTGTCACCTTTCTTAGCCCTTAATAAATTAATTTCTCCCCATTCACCATCACTAATTATGGTTCAAAGTGTCAGAAAACTTTGCCATGCATTGGCATAAAAGAACACAAACATCCGAGATCCTAAATGTATATAGATCGGTAGGCCGGGATCAGATTTAAGGGTCAAAATAATATTAATAGTTCTTCAGTATGAAGATGGCACAATATTTTCAAAGGGCTTTCCTTTTACTGATCAATCTCTGATTATATTCCTGTTGTTCTACTCTCTTGAATTCTCCAGATACATGCATGCACTGGTTACATCCAAGCTGTTTCACACAGGTTATGGGATTTTGTGTGAACTTAACCCTGAAATAGAGTTATGGGAGCTGGAAAGAGGAGACACCTACTGTGCATAGAGCAGTAAGCACATATTTTAATGAGAAAGAGCTGGCCAAATGAGGAGCCAGATGAAGGACTCGAGGCAGAGGGTACAGCACAGGCAAAGGCTTGGCTTCTTCAGGAACCTGAAGGAGGCTGGTGTGGTTACAGCAAAGTTTGTGAAAGAAAGACCAACACCAGATCAGCAGGGTTAAGTTCACACAAAGCCCTATAAACTGTGTGAGACAGCCTGTTCCCCAGGAGACCTTTCAGGGTCCAGATACTCGAGTTATCCCCCGCAATGGTGTGCTAGAGCGGTCTCATGCCAGCCTGCTAGAGTGGATGGCTACTTCTCAGGATTTTTGTGAGCCAGTAGTTCAAACACAGTAATTGTTAAAGCTTAAATTACGTAAGCTTATAATTAAATAAAAAATATTTTTAAAAGATAATAAACACTCAAAACGTATTACTTCCCAATTATATTACTAAATTCCAAATTTTTAATAAAATTCCTAAATATCCTCTGCTCCTTGGATTGTTTACTTCATTGTATTTGAATGGCAGAAATACTATAGACTGCTTCCCAACCGTGCATTGTCTCCCATCTCTGCATTCAGTGACATCATGTTGGTAGCTTGAAATCAGCTACAGTGGGAGTATTTACAGCATGGGAATTCCAAACACTATACAGATAAGTATTTTTTAAAAATTTTTTCTGGAAAAAAAAATGGTTTACCAGCACATCAGGGTCTCCGCTACCATCAAGTCGTCAGAGCTGGGAGCACAAACGTTATGCCCCTTCTGAATCCCTGACTCATAGAATCCGTGAGTACAACGTTGTTTGTGACGTTAAATTTTGGGGTGGTTTGTTATGAAGCAACAGCTAATCAGAAGACCTTCTCTAAAAGTATCTATAACCATTATAGCATGTCAACAGTATTGAAGAAAAGAGAATACCAAATTTCTTGGATATTATCCCCGAACTAGGACTAATTCTTTGGTACACACTCTTGCAGAGGTTTTTGATAATCTCATAGACAAAAATGATTCACCTTTTGGATATTAGCCTATTTCTCTGGCCACCACCAAATTTGCTCAATGGGCATAAAAAAGTGCTCATGGTTTCAGGGATGGAAGTTACTCACTGACCTGGCAAAATGAACTTCTCACCATTAAGGTTGATAGCGTTACCACCACAGTGGAAAGGCCAAGTGATTAGATGCAGCCATCAATTCTGAACCCATTTCATGATACAGTATACCTAGAGCCCAGCTTATTACCTTGCAGCAAGTAGGTTACATTAAATCCCTTCCATCCGGGATTGGCGGCTGTCTTTTCTTAATGTAATAAATGTGTTTTCTGGAAATGAATTTGCCTTCTCTAATGGCTCTGCTTCTACTAGCAATCCCATCCTATCAGATTTTTGCTCATAGTCTTATTATCATATACAACATTACTTCTGACCAAAAAAAGAAAAAAAAAAAAAACACATTTTACAGTGAAAGGAGTAATGCAATTGACTGATGCTCCCAGCCCTGGTTTCACCATGCTATCACATCATTCAGAAGCATGTTGAGTTCCTCTTTAAAATGGTTAAATGATCCAAGGAAGAGTCTATCTTAATTCTTGCTTGGAGATAACACATGGCTAGACTGGGGTGCTATCATCCTGAAATTAGTATATACTTAGAGTTAGTGATGAATATATTGGTTCATATACAGAGGTTCAGGAATGAAGGTTTAGAATTGGAATTTGCAATTGCCAGTAGGACTTATTGACCACTTGGAGAAGAGAGGATCTTTATTTTTTTGTTATATACATAATGTATATTAAATTATTCTCCCCTTTTACTCTATTGTATACTGGGTATTTGATTCTGATTAACATTTAAAGTAGTCCATACATTACAGAATATTAAGATATGATTGAGATTTAAAAAGAGCAAGAAGGTACATATGGAAGAACCCTGGTCCTGTAACTGGACGCATGCACTTTCTTTTTTGAGAAAAGGTGATTTTGTTTTTGTCTAAGAAGTATAGGTGTACTGTTGGGTAGACACATGTCAGTATTGCTGCTGTTTAGAATTTTAATATGGAAAAGAGTATAATAAAAGTTAGGTTGTAGTGGAGACTTTGTATTTACGGTTGCCCGAAGTCTTCTGTACATCTCCTCCATCTCTGATAATTCCCTGAATGTCGAACATCATCTTCCAATATTGGAAACAAAAAACACTTCCCAGGCATGTTTAACCACTAGGTGGCAGACATGTGACTTAAAAGTCAGCCAACCAGAGCCACCCACACAGGACAGATTCTGAAGGGTCCAAATGAGGAGGAACCATACTAGGCATGGGGGGTCCATTTTGTTGGCACAGGTAGTAACAGAGGTTGCATGTTTCTGGGACTGGGAATGTAAGGAAAACTCACAAAGCTAAGAAATATGGTCCCAGACATTGTGCATGGAAGCTAGGTGTGGAGATTTCTTATATTCCTTAATTAATGTCGTCTTGATTAAAACAGTTAAACTGTATATATATTATGAAACCAAATAATGTGTTCTTATTACTATAAAACAGACTTCTTAGGGGCTTAACAATTTAACTTATCCTTGATACTTCTCAATACATAGGAAAATATTCTATAGAATACATGCTTAATACTCACTTGTTGATTGTTGTAAGATAAATGTAAGTTACCTAGCCTGGACAATGTGGCCAAAATGTTCAAATCTAGAATGTATCCATGTCTTCTAAGCTTATAAATTATAATAAATGAAAAATAAAGAGGAACCCACAAAGATAACACTAAGGATCTACTACTAATTGTACACCTTTGGTAGGAGTAACGCTTTTATCTAATGTTTAATAAATCTTCAAATCGGCAAAGAAGAAGTCAAACTGTCTCTCTTCGCAGATGACGTGACTCTCTATGTGGAAAACCCAAAAGACTCCACCCCCAAACTACTAGAACTTATAGAGCAATTCAGTAATGTAGCAGGATACAAAATCAACGCTCAGAAATCAGTTGCATTTCTGTACACGAACAACGAGACTGAACAAAGAGAAACTAGGGAATCCATCCCATTTACAATAGCACCAAAAATCATACGATATCTCGGAATTAACTTAACCAAAGACGAAAAGGATCTATATTCTAGAAACTACAGATCACTCTTGACAGACATTGAAGAAGACACAAAAAGATGGAAAAACATTCCATGCTCATGGATCGGAAGAATAAACATAGTTAAAATGTCCATGCTACCCAGGACAATCTACACTTTCAATGCCATCCCGATCAAAGTACCAATGACATTTTTCAAAGAGCTGGAACAAACAGCTCCTAAATTTGTGTGGAACCAGAAAGGCCCCGAGTCGCCAAGGAAATGTTGAAAAAGAAAAACAAAGCTGGGGGCATCACGTTGCCTGATTTCAAGCTATACTACAAAGTTGTGATCACCAAGACAGCACGGTACTGGCACAAAAACAGACACATAGACCAATAGAACAGAATAGAGACTCCAGAAATGGATCCTCAGCTCTATGGTCAACTAATCTTTGACAAAGCAGGAAAAAACATCCAGTGGAAAAAAGACAGTCTCTTAAATAAATGGTGCTGAGAAAATTGGACAGCTATATGCAAAAGAATGAAACCTGACCACTCTCTCACACCATACACAAAGATAAACTCCAAATGGATGAAAGACCTTGATGTGAGACAGGAATCCATCAAAATCATAGAGGAGAACATAGGCTGTAACCTCTTTGACACTGGCCACAGCAACTTTTTTCATGACACATCTCCAAAGGCAACAGAAACAAAAGATCAAATGAACTTGTGGGACTTCATCAAGATAAAAAGCTTCTGCACAGCCAAGGAAACAGTCAAAAAAACTAAGAGGCAGCCCACGGAATGGGAGAAGATATTTGCAAATGACAGTACAAAGACTGGTATCCAAGATCTACAAAGAACTTCTCAAACTCAATACACGAGAAACAAATAATCAAATCAAAAAATGGACAGAAGATATGAACAGACACTTTTCCAATGAAGACATACTTCTTGACTAACAGACACACAAAAAAATGTTCAAAATCATTAGCCATCAGGGAAATTCAAATCAAAACCACACTGAGATACCACCTTATGCCAGTCAGAATGGCAAAAATTGACAAGGCAAGAAACAACAAATGTTGGAGAGGATGTGGAGAAAGGGGATCCCTCTTACACTGTTGGTGGGAATGCAAGTTGGTACAGCCACTTTGGAAAACAGTGTGGAGGTCCCTCAAAAAGTTAAAAATAGAGCTACCCTATGATCCAGCAATTGCACTACTGGGTATTTACCCCAAAGATACAGACATAGTGAAGAGAAGGACCATATGCACCCCAATGTTCATAGCAGCTTTGTCCACAATAGCTAAATTGTGGAAGGAGTCAAGATGCCCTTCAACAGGTGACTGGATTAAGAAGATGTGGTCCATATATACAATGGAATATTACTCAGCCATCAGAAAGAATGATTATCCAACATTTGCAGCAATACGGATGGGACTGGAGGAGATTATGCTAAGTGAAATAAGTCAAGCAGAGAAAGACAATTATCATATGGTTTCACTCATTTATGAAACATAAGAAATAGCAGGGAGATCAGTAGGAGAAGGAAGGGAAGAATGAAGGGGGGGTAAACAGAAGGGGGAATGAACCATGAGAGACTATGGACTCTGGGAAACAAACTGAGGGCTTCAGAGGGGAGGGGGGTGGGGGATTGGGATAGGCTGGTGATGGGTATTAAGGAGGGCACATACTGAATGGAGCACTGGGTGTTATACGCAAATAATGAATCATGGAACACTACATCAAAAACGAAGGATGTACTGTATGGTGACTAACATAATAAAAAATTATTACTAAAAAAAAATAATAATAAATCTTGCAGAAGACACTCTCTTTGGTGTACTCAAAGGATTGCAAGGACTACATAAATGACCACTAATCCTATGTTGGGATTCATTTTAAATGACCACAGCCTGTATATATACCAACAAATCATAGTATATATGCATACATATATATCGCATCATTGGAAATTTTGAACTAAATTTCTAAAGTTATACAACTTCTTGTTAGATTTGAACTCAACATAACCTTGGCTGCTGTAATATGGCCACAGAACACAACACTAACATCTGAGAATAAGAAACTTCAAATTAGTTGCTTTCATGCTCAGTGTACTCAACATCCTCTACTCTGAAATACTGTTTACAATCCCCTATGGTTCTATGTAAATGTTTGAGTCACACGCTGTAACAGCTGTTGGGAGGGCATACATCCTTAATCCCTTTTCTGTTTATCATATCCTATCAGAGCATTCAGATATATGTACACCCACATCCACACACGCACACGCATGCATCTGCACCTGCCTAGGCTGCGAGGTTCTTTCTTTCCCAATTGGACTATACTTTCTACTCATTGAGGAAATACGCTTGGAGGGATTTTAGTAAATAGCGTAGACAGAAGTTTGTCAAGAATGCGAAGCTTCTCTTAGTAATGACAGGTGTCTGATTCTATTTAAATGTTTATTTATAAAATGTTGTGGCTGAAAACAAAAGTAAGGGCATGGTAAAGAATGCTTCAAATTAAGTCTTTAACTTAAATTAAGGACCATTAAGTCTTTTAGTTGATGACCTGTAAGAGGAAATTACAGCTTTATTATTTATAATTGACATTAAGACTGGCTCTTAAGGGGCGCCTGGGTGGCACAGCGGTTAAGCATCTGCCTTCAGCTCAGGGCGTGATCCCGGCGTTCTGGGATCGAGCCCCGCATCAGGCTCTTCTGCTATGAGCCTGCTTCTTCCTCTCCCACTCCCCCTGCTTGTGTTCCCTCTCTCGCTGGCTGTCTCTATCTCTGTTGAATAAATAAATAAAATCTTTAAAAAAAAAAAAAAAAAGGACTGGCTCTTGAAATCATAACATCTTTTACTCTTCTTTAAAAGATTTTATTAATTAACTAATTAATTTATTTAAAGAGGGAGAGAGCCTGAGTAGGGAGATGGGCAGAGAGAGAGAATCTCAAGCAGACGCCACACTGAGCACAGAACCCAACCCAAGACTCATCTCATGACCTGAGATAATGACTTGAGCTGGAATCAAGAGTCGGACACTTAACTGACTGAGCCACCCCAGGGCCCCTCGTAACTTCTTTTTCAAAGTCTCACAATAGCTATTTTCTAAAACACTGCCAATTACATAAAACTTTGAGAGCCTCAGCCACAAAAACAGTTAAAACAGTTCTAAAACAACAATAAAAATTCTCCATTCTGATATTAAGAAACAATAACTAGTTTAATATTCCTGGTTTTCTTTTACTTATTCATCAAGTAATTCTACCAAAATATGGTAAGCTTTAGCAGTCGATTTGAGTATGTTGAAATAATGGCAGGAGTAAGTTATTTTCTATACATTTAATTTGCCTAAGTATGGGCAGAGAAGTTTTAGAAATAAGTTTTATTTAATCAGCTTTTCTACACTTTCATCAGTGTGAAAATATTAAATAATAAAGCTTTTTCTCAGATTTTATTTATTTATTTGAGAGAGAGAAGGGGGAGAGTTAAAGGGAAAAGCAGACTCCTGGCTAAGCAGCGAGCCCAATGCAGGGCTCCATCCCAGGACTCCAGGATCATGACCTGAGTTGAAGGCAGACACTTAACCAACTGAGCCACCCAGGTGCCCCAACAATAAAGCTTCTTGAATATTTCTATAAATATTCTCTACAATTTTTTAAATTCCTATTTTTGTACAATCATTAATAATATTAGGATGATTTTATTTGGATGTCCTCAATTTAATTACTTGAGGCAGCTGAATATAGTGATTACTTTGATTTCTTTCATTCATTCATATTTTTTTGAGCTGGTGACCAAGTGTTACTACAGTGACAAAATGATAAATGGCTACAACTTTCAGCTCTGACATCAGAATAAATACTTCATACATTACTATGCACACAATTGATGCAAAATAGATTACTGAACATTAGAACTGAACTATAAAATAATGAACAAACTCTGCTCTTCCTTAAACATGATCCCTTGTATCATGTATGATTTGCAAGTGACATTAGGAATATGATCTCTTAAATACGTAGCCGGTGGTTAAGCTGAGGAGATCCCTAGATGTGTTACTTATAAGCCATGTAGCAGCCTGGAGCAAATTATTTATATGCTAGTTTTCCCATCAGTTAACTGGGGATAATGGGATTGCTGTCAGGATAAACAAAGAGGGTTAAACATACAAAAAATTTAGAAAAACATTTCACATGTAATTAATGTTAGCTATTATAATATTATCATTATTATTATTTGCTACATCAGATGAACTTCATTCATTGAACTCCCTCTGAAACTTCTATTTGGAGAAGATATGATTAATTCCAATATTATACAGTAGATCCCTTTCTCATCTATTGTTTTCGATGATATTCAAAACTAACACAAATACTCTATCCTCTTATGAGTTCTCTTCGTGGACTGTCTTCTTTTGTGTTATTTATCTCAATTCGTGAGCCTATGTTAACTCGTCAACATGGAAAGAGAGTCACAGGTATCAGAACCCTGGAAACTGAGACACTTTACTTTAAACTTCCCTACAGTATAACACCAATCAAATTCACTTTAGTTGTGAGAAGGAAATACTAGCTTGTTGTTCTTTCTCCATGACTAATAAGTAGGTGTTTCTAGCTAGAAACAAACAAACAAACAAACAAAACAAACCAGAACATACAGAAGGAGAAACTATTATATAAATCTATCAAAAGTATTGTATTTGGCAACATTTAAGGGGGCATTATGAGGGAAGAGAGAAGATATGTCTGATTTTTAGCCCTGGATATTTTTTTGGGTGGTGGGGAGGGTGACAGGAGGTTATGTAACTTAGGAAGTTGTTATGTAATTGATACTTTGCACAAAGAAGGTTTTGTAGATCTATTTCCCTATTTTCCCTAATCAACAACAAAAATACTCCGCACCACTGCTTTAAGGAGAGTGGAAAAAATGTTTTCCAGCTTTATTCATGTTTTCAAAGTAACTATTATTCATGTTTAAAGTCATGTTTAAAATCAATGGCTTCAATTTCTGTTACCCTAATGGAATTTAATTTAATATTTGTATTTTTCTCACTTTGACCCCTGTAGAGGTATTGCAAGTATAGCTTCCCTTACTGTCTCTATCCCCCAAGGTTCCTCTGCAGGTGCAACAGCCACGGGTACATCTGGGCCTCATGGAGTGTAATATGATGAAGACTGTGTGGATGCTGCTGCCAAATCTCCTAGTTCTCTAAAATTAGTCACAATCATGAAGGAATGATGCACCCCACACTGCAATGGTTTACTCTTAGGGCAAAGTCTTCTTTAAGCTGTTGTAAATCTTGGAGTTTTTCCATGAATCTAACTTTTTTTTTTTTTAAGATTTATTTATTTGAGAGAGAGAGCATACACAAGTTGGGGAGGGGGGCAGAGGAAGAGGGAAAGAAAGAATCTCAAGCAGACTCCTTTCTGGGTGCAGAGCCTGATGCAGGGCTCGATCCCATGACCCCAAAATCATGACCTGAGCCAAAATCAAGAGTCGGATTCTTAACCAACTGAGCCACCCAGGTGTTCCTCCATGGATTTAACTTCAGTAATTGTGCTAATGGCTTGTGCTAAGGGCACAGGCTCTGGAGATAGACTGCCTTAGCTTCCAAATCCCTTTTCTCTTTTATTTATTCACTGCATAATATCCAGCAAGTTATCTGCCTTTTTCTGAGGAGTTACCTCATCTGTAAAATGGGGATATTATAACATGTTCCTTATATGGCATTAGAAAGGAGTAAAGGGCTGTAGAAAAAAAAAAAGGTTGTATAAAGGAGAAATACACAGCTAAATGAAGAGTTTCTGGTACATTTTAAATATGAGAATTAGTTGAAAGTCTACCAAGAAGTTTACATTTCCTTCCACGCTCCGCTTCCCGATCCTACATTTACATTTGGCTGTACTGTGCTACATCAGGGAATGTAGCCTAAAGTATTAAAATGGAAAGTAGTGAAATAGGGCAGAATAAATCTCATGGCAGAAATAAATTTTAAATTTGCATGAAGAAATTGTAAGTTAGAAATCAAGGGTGGGGAAAAATATCAACAGGGACAAAGAAATAGAAAAAAATTCATCTGACACCTGATAACATGATCTAAACTGTCCTAGTTATGTTCTATTTGAGGCAGTCCATGTGACTGGCTCATCAAAGTCTCAATGAAAACCAATTCCTTGTGTGTGTACTGTGTGAACTCCCTTTACCATAAAATAAGACCCCGATGAGTAAGGAGATAAATTGAGTTTGATCATATAACCATTACAGATACAATGGTACTCCTCATTAAAGGCACAAGCTCACTGTTTGTGGTGTTATTATTTTTATGTTACTCTCTAAGACCAAACATCAAATGAATTCACTATTAACTATACCTCACTTTCTCACTTTCTCATTTTCTAGCATTCATCTGCTAGAACTGTAATACTGAAAATATTTTTCACCTACTTCATGTTGAAACTGAACTATATAACCATACAAAAGTGTTTTCTCCTCCACATTCTTTTAATAGAGAAACTGTTCTCAGTTATAGGTAATCTGGTGATTTATATATTTTATGAAACTTAGTGATTTTTTTCTGAATGAGAAAATACAGTATCTCTGATCAAATTCTGGACTTCAGTATCACAGGGCATGAGACTGAAAGAATACATGGGTTTCCAAGAGCAGAAGATAATAGAATCCATCAAAATCATGACATCAGAACCTCAGAACTGGAAGTCTCCTCAGTCATCTTCCAAAATAGAAAAGCTATGCCCCTTTTAATTAGGAGAGTCCTGCTCCAGTGCTTTTATACATTTTAACAAGGTAAGGACCAACGTCAAGCCACTCCCTCACATCAGCCCATAATGGATACTCATACCCTCTCAAGCCTCTCTGCCCACTTCCAGCCTCTGAGTATTGGCCCCCCACTCTAATACAATAGTTTGAAAGTTTGAAACTATCGAAATCCAGTCCTTCTTTTTAAAGTCAAAAAAAGCAAAGGCCAGAAGGAATAAAAACATTCTCTGAGGCAACATAGTGATTTAGATGCTAAGACTGTAATTTAGGTTTCTGGCCTTCTTGTTTTGAGTTTTATAGAATATTCCCTGTTACTTTAAGTAACAGATGATGAGTTGGTTTCTGCTTGAAGTCTTCTTCAAGTTTTTAAATGTTTATATTCTTACGAGTATACAAGGGATGAGGCCCTGAACTGTGTATGGACTTGATTCCAAACAGAGGCAGTTTTATACTTACTCTTGTGTTGTTTCTTTCAGCTTTAAGTTCAGAAATTTCTTCTTCCTTTTCTAGAAGTTGCTCCCTACAGGCATTTAATTCTTTTGTCAGCGCAGCAAATTCCTGAAAAGAGAATAAAAATATTTGAAGACATATTTCAGATATTAAAAAATATTTTCCACAGGAATAAGAAAAATCAAAATACAAACTTGAAAGTAAAAAATGGGAATAATGACTTCAATGACTGGTCTATCTATATATTGATGTTATTAAATTAGATTCCAATGTTCAGAAAATGCTAATTCATGATATTTAACATTTACATTTTATTGTACTATGCTGCTTCTGTGAACGAATACGTTTCAAAATGTGTCAGATACAACACACTGAAATTAACATTACTATGATAATATACTAGTAATATAGAATGATTTAAATTTGGCTAATTTTGTGAACAATTCCAAAAATCTTTCATTCCTATTCAGCAATGTTCAGACCGAGTATACTAAATCATCAAAAACAAACACAAAACAAAACAAAACCACTACCAACAACCACCACAAAAAATCCTATTAAATGTGCTATTTAGAGATTAAGAAGTTCATTTATATGTTAACAAGATGAAGAAAGTGAATGTACCTCTTACAAAATAATAAATATCTAAGAGTTAATAACATCATCAGCAAATTAATTTATGCATTTTTCAGTCCTTCCCTCTGAAACATAAGCTCCATGTGAACTGGGACTTTGTCTGACTTCACTGCTATACTCTCGACATAGCAGGTGCTCAATAGTATTCATTTTTAATATAAATGAAAATGGATCATGTTATAAAAAAATATTGAGGGTTCTGGAGTAATCCTTTCTCTATGTGACAAGTGATAATTTGGAGGATTCTTCAGTGGCCTCCCCAAAATAGGATCAGAAATTGTATGATCTGGGTATTTTTACCATGAAGCGGAGAGTTTAGACACAGTAAAGATTACATAAAAAGAAAATCAAGAAACTTAATTCAATTATTCAGCTACTCTAACTTATAAACAAACACTATTTTAAAATGATTTTGAAAAATAGTAAACAGGTCCCTGTTATCATTATGATTATGATTAAATCATTTAAAGTGATTCTCGGTAACAAAACTAATGCTTGTCAAATATTTAAATATTCGGGAAAACAGCTCCATGCTGAAAAGGCACTGTCAGAAGATGAAAAATAAAAATGAAACTCTGGGAGACAGCTATGGTTAACCCAGCCTCTATAAGGGAAATACAGTCAACAGTAAATGAATATGATGATTATGCAAAGCTGGGAAAGGGTTAGGGTTTCTATTTTTGTTTGCTTCAAACCACTTATTTTGCTGAGTTTCTCTCTGAGTGGCTTTAGCCCAAGTGGGTACTTCAAAGACCTCAGAGTAGACTTAGAGCCTAGAATCAAGATGAAAGAGTTCATTGTTACATTTAGGCTGCCATTACAGATAAATGTTTTCTCCCCTGATTGCTGCCTGCTTAAATGTTGTTGATAGTCTCTGAGCATATTATTTTAGTGGAGAATGGAAATAAGCAACAAGTAGAAAACAATAAACATTTCCATAAAAAAACCCAAACTTGATAAAAAACAGCATAATTCTGATGGAGAAAAGAAAGTGATGATGCTACATTATACATTGTTAACATGTAGGCATTTAGAAGTAATGCTATATTTATGAAGATTATTAGACAAAATATAAATCAAATCTATATTTAACATCAGACCACTTTTAAAAAACTTATATCTAGGTCTATCTTTCTAGATATTTAGCTTACTACCTACAGAAAGATAAAATATCAGAAGGTAATATTTCTGAATTTTAACATGAGGTATTTCCAGGTGGCAAAATAATAGATGAGCTTTGATTTTGTTTTGTTTTGCTTCCTCCTATGTATTTTTATCATCAAAACTCTCTACAATGGAGAAATATGCTTTTTATGCTTAGAAAACAGAAAATACAAATCCATAAGTGCACTGAAATAATCACATATTCAAAACTGAGGAAAGAAACTGGTCATGAGTTATTGGTGCTAGATGACTTTGGATTTTTATTTATTACCATGGAACTGAATCTAAGCAAGCTATTTGGTGTCTTCATGTATTAAGATTAATTTTAAATCTATTAACTTCCTAGAAAATTTCAGGCACTACTTTCACATTCCTTATCTCATCTTGCTCTCTAAATTACCAGTGGGGGAGTCTCATTCCCAACTGATGGCTGAGGAAACGGAAATACTAAGACTCAAGTCCAAGTTCATGAAGTTCACAATCCATACAGAGTGGGTTAGACCATGAACATAGTGTTCCAGACCACTTGTCTAGTAGTGCTTTTCCTCCATTCCACGTGACCCTAGCTGTTCCTCAGGTTTATAGGATTCAGTTTTGGAGTGCATTTAGCAGTACTTTTTTTCCCCTTATCTGAGGTATTAGATAGCCATTACTTAGAATCACCTGTATTATCCTTCTTAATTAGTCCAAAAGGAGTATGGGGAACTAAGAGGCTCAAGGCAAAGTACACCTTCCACTCAGAACAACATGAATTAGGCAAGCACATTCTGTGTATCTGGGACTGCAGTAGAGGCAGATATCATATAGAGCTAATCATCAAATGTCTTTACACTTTTCCTTTGACATTTTCTCTCTTCTGTATCTACTGTCAAAATGAACTGAGTTTTATTATCTTTTATGAGATGACAATAACACTAAATATAATTAACACTGATTCAGCCCTTACAATATGCCAGGTACTCTGCAAGGCAATTTATACTGATTATCTCATTAATCATAATAAAATTCTGTAACAAAATATTAGAATATCACTAAATAAAACTATACACTCTTATGTAATCCAGCAAACCCACTCCTTGGCATTTACCCAAAGGAGTTAAAAAAATATGTCCACACAGAAACATACACATGGATGTTTATAATGGCTTTATTCATAATTGCCAAAACTTGAAAGCAACCAAGATGCCTTTCCATAGGTGAATGGATAAACTGGTTCACCCAGACAGTAAAATATTACTCAATGCTAAAAAGAAATGAGCTATCAAGACAGGAAAAGACATGGAGGAAACCTAAATGCATACTCCTAAGTGAAAGAAGTCATTTCTGGAAAGACTACATACTGTATGATTCTAAGTACATGACAAAGGCAAAACTGGAAATCAGTGAATGACAGGGGTTAGGTTGGGAAGAGGGATCAATAGGTGGAGCACAGAGGATTTGTAGGCTAGGGAAACTACTCTGCACGGAGTAATGCTGGATACATGTCATTATATATTTGTCTAAATCCACAGAATGTACAACACCAAGAGTGGAGTAATTATTGAGAGTAACGTAAACTGTGGACTTTAGGTGGTAATGACATGTCAATGTAGGTTCATCATTACAACTAATGAACCACAACCACTTTGATGGGGGATGTTCATGATGGGGGGGGGGGCTGTGCATGTGTCGGGGCAGAGGGTATGTGGGAAATCTATCTTCCCCTCAATTTTGGTAGAAACCTAAAACTGCTCTAAAAATATAAAGTCTTAAAAACAAGTCTCACTGAGGCCTAGAGAAGTTAAGAAATTTGCCCAATGTTAGAGAGTCAGTCAATGGCGTAGGTGATGACAGTATGCTGTTTTTCCCTCCTGACCATAGGCTTTCCTTCTAATTTGTCTTTCTTTCAATCATTGTAAAAATTATATCTTTCTCAAGCTCACAAAACTTTTCAGAGCCTCCTACTTTCAAACACACCAAATGTAAACAGATTTTAACTTTTTAAAATTCAAACTATCTAAAACATAGCCCTTTCATAATTAATTCACTCTATTTCTCACTGAACGAGAGCAATCACCCTTTTGAGCAGGAGTCACTTTGCTCTGCCCTAAGCTTAGCATTTTGTATGAGTTACTCAATCTCTTCCCTATTTCTCAGATGAGGATGCTGACGCTTATCATAGATGAATACTTGTGCAAGGTCACGCAGCTAAAAATCATCCACGCTGATTCGAAACCTCTTTAATTTCTGCAACACTACCTCCTTTTGGCTGAAAATGAAAAATCATCAAATTTCTTAATAGTACCAATTGATACAAACTTATCATCCCTCTTATCCATCCACCCACACAACACTTACTTGGCACCTACGACACTTCAGGCCCACTGCCAGATGCTGAAGGTCTAGAGATAGCACAGTTGCTGCACTTGATCTCGCAGACCTTTCAGAAATCTCATCCGAGGCACATTAGGGATTTTTGTCACTCAAAACCAATCACTAAAGTGACACGCACCTAACTTTTTAATGTTAGTCTACCTGCTTAGAAACATTGTTGATTTACAGGTGACTCTGACCCTGTAAAGCCTCCTTCTTAGAAGGTCTGTCTTCTGCCTCTACCACAGATTTTTCTTTCCTGTTTCAATTTCCACCTTTCCATTTCCTCATCTCTCTTCATTTTTATTTTTTTCTTTTACATACTCTCTCTTATATCTGGAATGCTCTTCCACCTCTTTGCCTAACTTATTTATTTTTAAAGGTTTTCTTTCTTCCTTCCTCCCTCCCTCCCTCCTTCCCTCTCTCTCTCTCTCTCTCCCTTTCTTTCCTTCTTTCTTCCTTCCTTCCTTCCTTCCTTCCTTCCTTCCTTCCGAGAGAGCAGGGGAAGGGGGAGAGGGAGAGGGAGAGGAAGAGAGAGAATCTTGAGCAGACTCTGTGGAGAGTCTGAGCCTGACGCGGGGTTTGATCTCACAATCCCAAGATCATGACCTAAGCTGAGATCAAGAATCAGATGTTTAACCAACTGAGCCACTCAGGCACCCCCAACTAATTTATTTTTAAGCCACCAGTTTGCCTTGTTAATGTTCTACAGTACCTTGCCCAAAATCTATTAATGCATTTACTGAATTCTTTTTAAAATAATTGAATTATGTGTTCATCTCCTCCAAGTAACAGTAAGATCCTTTAATGCAAGGTTGTTAATTTATTTTTATGTCCTCAGGATTTAGCATAGTTCCTGACAAATTATAGACAATGAATCTTTGTTGTAACAATAAATGAATGGTTCACTTTCCCTAAACATTTTTATTTTAATACCAAAACAATATTTAAAAGGTATAATTCGGTAGTTATTTCTTTTCCCGAGTGAAATCTTTAGAATTTGCTCCACATATAATATGTCTGATATCCTTTTTACTTTGTAGCAGTTGTTTTTGTTTACATTTGAAATATTATACTATGCTATATTCTACATAGCAATGGCATTATTGTCTGCTATGTTTTATTGCATGTATATAAAGTGATGTTATTATTCCCAATAATTCATGCATTCAGATTTATCATTTATTCATTGGCTATATTATATTGTCTTCTTCATTTTCAGAGGGAAAAAAAACGCATATTTAACCTATGTTATTTCTCTAATCTATTGTTTCCCAAACTAATAGTCTACAGAACTGTATTTCTATAAGATTCTCAGAAAAAAAAAATCTAGACAAATGAATTTGGGAAATGATGTATGTTATACATTTTGCTCTTGGAACTATACTGTGGGAATCAGAATATTAAGATTCTGAGAAAAGTTGAGTTTGTGGCCAAGAATTGGGAACAACCTGGGTTTCCATCTATAGAAAATGGGTGAATTAAATATAGTAAATGCACATGATGGAATACTGTACAAAGGGCAGAATGAATAGGCTAGATCTTTTTACAGCAAAATGGAAAGATTTCAAAAGCATAATTTGGAGTCAAAAAGGTAAGAAAGAGAACACAACGTGTATTACAGAGTATTTTCAGAAGCTGAAGACAGGAAAGATAAATGTTAGAAGAAAACTTCATTCATACTACACCATTTCTGAATTCAAAGGAGTCTATAGGAAGAGCTGAGTTTGCTTTGAGTCACTGACACAGGAATAGTAGATCACTTACCAACCACAAGTCATACTCAAAAATTTTTTAGACCAATCATTTTGTTTCCCAACCACAGTCTGCCAAAATTCCTACTTTTCCCCAGGACCAAAATGACT
>NW_024424564.1:20908044-20922612 GCF_017311325.1 Ursus maritimus
CTACTCTATTTTTTTCTTGGAATTTTAAAGAGTGGTCAAGACACAAAGTGCCATGTAAGTACCCTCAGACCAAAGGGAATCTACTGTTCTTCCTTAACATGTACTCATGTACCTCACACACACACACACACACACACACACACACACACACACTCCTATGAGCACTCCCTATGTACTGACACTATTCTAAGTGCTAGGGAGATGACAATAAAGGAAGCAAGTTAAAGTTGGGTGCTCTCAATATGTTTATACACATTCAGGCATTCATCATTCAAGCAACTTTTACTCAAGAGTGAATCATTTTTAGCTATAACAATAACCCTCAAAACCAATTCAACTCACCACATAGATTAGTTCCTTTAAAATATAAAGCAAAAATAAACTATTAGGACTACATCAAAATAAAAAAGCTTCTGCGCAGCAAAAGAAACAACCAACAAAACGTCTCCCAAGTGGGAGAAGATATTTGCAAATGACATAGCCAATAAAGGGTGAGTGTCCAAAATATATAAAAACCTTATACAATTAACATCCAATATAATAATCCAATTTAAAAGTGGGAAGAAGACATGAATAGACATTTCTCCAAAGAAGACATACAGATGGCCAGCAGACACATGAAAAGATGCTCCACATCACTCATTATCAGGAAACACAAATCAAACCCACAAGGAGATATCCCTATACATCTGTCAGAATGGCAAAATCAAAAAATTAAAGAAACAACAAGTGTTGGTGAGGATGTAGAGAAAAAAGGAGCCCTTTTGTACACTGTTGGTGTGAATGCAAACTGGTATGGCCACTGTGAAAGACGTATAGAGGTTCCTCCAAAAATTAAAAATAGAACTACCCTAAGATCCAGTATCACACCACCAGGTATTCACCCTAAGAATACAAAAACACTAATTTGAAGGGACATATGCACCCCCATGGTTATTGCAGCATTATTTACAACAGTCAAACTATGGAAGCAGCCCAGGTATTCATCAATAGATGAATGGATAAAGAAGGTGTGGTGTGTATATATATATGTACAATGGAATTTTATTCAGCCATAAAAAAGAATGAAATCTTGCCATTGCAACAATATGGAGGGAGCTTGAGTATAATGTTAAGCAAAATAAGCCAATCAGAGAAAAACAAATACCGTATGATTTCACTCATATGTGGAATTTAAGAAACAAAACAGTGAACAAAGGGGAAAAAAAGAAACCAACCAAGAAACAGACTTTTAACTACAGAGAATAAACTGATGGTTACCATAGGCAAGATGGGTGGAGGGGAACAGGTGAAACAGATGAAGGGGATTAAGAGTACACTTATCCTGATGAGCACTGAGTAATAGCTGCAACTGTTGAATCACTATATTGTATAGTTGAAACTAATATCGCACTGTATATTAACTACACTGGAATTTAAATAAACAAACAAACAAAGCCAAGCAAAAAACATAATTTTTTCTATTTTATATATATATAGAGAGAGAGAGAAATTTTTTTGTTAGTATCTTAAAAAAATTGAAAGTATCATTTCTTACACCAAACACAAGTCATCTAATTTTTGTGCACCCCTAATTCTAATTTACAAGTCTTCTAAAAAAAACTTGATTAAAAGAGATTAACTAATTCTATGGGCACCTGGGTGGCTTTGACAGTTGTGTCTGACTTGGGTTTTGCCTCAGGTCATCTCATGGGTCCTGGTATGGAGTCCTGTGTAGGGCTCCCTGCTGAGCAGGGAGTCTGCTTAAGATTATCTCCCGCTCTCTGCTCTAATCTTGATCAACTGCTTTCTTGTGCATGGATTAGGCCTGTTCTTTTGTTGCTGTTCCAGCTTGTTGAGGTGAGAATATAAAAACTGCATTTTAGATTTTTCTCCAAAGGCAAGAGAAATAAAAGATAAAATGAACGTGTGGGACTTCATCAAGATAAAAAGCTTCTGCACAGCCAGGGAAACAGTCAAAAAAACTAAGAGGCAGCCCACGGAATGGGAGAAGATATTTGCAAATGGCGCTACTGATAAAAGACTGGTATCCAAGATCTACAAAGAATTTCTCAAACTCAATACACAAGAAATAAATAAACAAATCATAAAATGGGCAGAAGATATGAACAGACACTATTCCAATGAAGACATACTTCTTGACTAACAGACACACAAAAAAATGTTCAAAATCATTAGCCATCAGGGAAATTTAAATTAAAACCACACTAAGATACCACCTTACGCCAGTTAGAATGGAAAAATTGACAAGGCAAGAAACAACAATTGTTGGAGAGGATGTGGAGAAAGGGGATCCCTCCTACATTGTTGGTGGGAATGCAAGTTGGTACAGCCACTCTGGAAAACAGTGTGGAGGTCCCTTAAAAAGTTAAAAAATGAGCTACCCTATGACCCAGCCATTGCACTACTGGGTATTTACCCCAAAGATACAGACGTAGTGAAGAGAAGGGCCATATGCACCCCAATGTCCATAGCAGCATTGTCCACAATAGCTAAATCGTGGAAGGAACTGAGATGCCCTTCAACAGATGACTGGATTAAGAAGATGTGGTCCATACAGACAATGGAATATTACTCAGCTATCAAAAAGAACGATTTCTCAACATTTGCTGCAACATGGATGGCACTGGAGGAGATAATGCTAAGTGAAATAAGGCAAGCAGAGAAAGACAATTATCATATGGTTTCTCTCATCTATGGAACATGAGAACTAGGAAGATCGGTAGGAGAAGAAAGGGATAAAGAAAGGGGGGATAATTAGAAGGGGGAATGAAGCATGAGAGACTATGGACTCTGAGAAACAAACTGAGGGCTTCGGGGGGGTGGGGGAATGTGATAGGCTGGTGATGGGTAGTAAGGAGGGCACGTATTGCATGGTGCACTGGGTGTTATATGCAACTAATGAATCATCGAACTTTATGTCAAAAACCAGGGATGTACTGTATGGTGACTAACATAATATAATAAAAAAAATATTAATAAAAAAAAAAGATTCTCTCCCGCTGCATCTCTCTCCACTTGTGTGTAAAAGTGTGCACCCGCACTCTCTCTCTAAAATAAATAAATCTTAAAAAAAAAAAGAGAGAGAGAGAGAGAGATTAACTAACTCTAGCAAAGCCCGTACTGGTCCCCATCTCCCCCAGATCAGATCCCCAGAGAAGAGGTATACTGTCTTTGTATCTTAAAAGTGGTTTTGCCTGGGCTTCCTGGCAACACAGCTAAGGATGAACTTAAGTAATTCAAGTGTCTGAGCTTTTAATATTTCAAATAATAGCCCTTGGGTCAGTGAGCTATTCTCAACTGGTTTCATGCAAAGAAGCTTCTCTTGTTTTGGTTCCTGTATGTATTAAAAGTGAAAGCTACAAGGACAAGATAACAAATTCCCTCAGTTTCTGCCCCTACTTACTTCTATAGGAGTAACTTGGACAGGAGGACAGAATTTAGATTCAGTTTCCTCTGGCCATCATTTCTCTTCCCTTCTCCTCAGGCCTCTTATTACCTGGTAAATCACCACAGCCTACTAAGCTGTCCAGCTTCAGACAGATGCCGGACATTCTACTTTTATACACGCTCATCTTGAAATGCATTTCATGATGTTTAATATTAAACAGAGGACTGAAATAGATCGCTAACTTCTCTGACTCATTTCAAGATGGTGTGCTTACTTGAGGGGGTTTCTTTGGAAAAAGAAAAAGGACATATTTTCTCATTAACTAAATGTTTGAAAGGCTTTGATTTAATAGGTGAATCCTCACCTCAGAAAAGCAGATCTGGAGAAGCTACATGACAGGAGGGAAATTCAACCTTTTAACTTCAAGTCATTGACACCAGGCAGCAGTCTCCAGAGTAATCTCTGACAATCTATTCATCATAATTACAATTTTAACACTCTTTACCTTTCAATTAAACCTGCATTCTCTAATCTTGTGGGCCACTTTATTAATTAGCTGGCGATGGCCCTATCTCTGCAGTGTTTCAAGTATGTACTGGCTGAAAAATCGTTAAGTGCAAACCAGTCTGAGAGAGAAGAGAAAAAATAAAGGGTGAGCTGGAATTCAGCTTCACTAAGCACCACCAACAACCTCACCAACCACAAAAAAAGCATCTCTTAAGTTTATTCTCCAACCATCGAACATTTGTGCAAATCAAAAATAGCTCTGAGGAAAGCATATGGCATGGAGGCATGCTGACTTGACCATCTAGCATTTAAATTAGACAAAATTAACGACTTCAAAATGTTTTTATAATGACTTCCTTAGGCTGTACCCCCAATTTACTATATTTTGGTGTCTCCTCTTTTGAAAATTGAAAATTCTAGCAATTCTATTTGTAATCCTCAGTGGAAAGCTTTGGATTTTAAATCTGCATTTCTTTGGATATAACCACACATAAATTTACATGTATAATGATACATATCTCCTTTCCTACACCATAGGACATATTTTCTAGAACAAATTAATAACAGAAATATTACATTGAAGAGATGAAGACAAAAAACCAAAAAGTCTTAATATATTCCTTAAATTTTGTATATATACAAATCTCAGAATATCAGTTATAAATTCACGAGAGTCTGTAGAAATTCAGTTTGGAAATAAAAAAGCATGTGTTTTATAGGAATTAATACCCCATCTCTCTCTCTCTCTGTATGTATATATACATTTATTTTTATTATTATTATTACTATATTATGTTATATAATCAAATGCAGTGTTAATGACCTCTGGTCTCATAATTACCTCCTAGACTTAGTTCAGGAAAAGCTGTCATCCAAAATTACTGTGTGAAACAGCCATGTCTCATGGTCAGCCCTGGGCTAGATAGCTGGAAGGTAGAATACCTGCATAACTAATACAATTTGACAGGCACAACTGGACTCTAAGAGTTTTCACAGAAATTGTTGAGTAAGCCTGCCCAATTTAAAAGGAAAATGAGATCTAAACTCCATGCAAATAGTAATTTGTGCCCCCTTGATTTTTTATGTATCCACATTCCAACCAAAGAACTGTGCTGTCTTTTCCCTAAAACTGCACCATACAATATTATGTTAATGTATTACAGTGACCTGAGAGATGTGAGTCTGTTTAAAATCAAACATGCTACAAGAACCATTTTATGTAGATAGAGACATAGGTACTGGGTAACTTTTGTTTTAAAAAATCTTCCAATCAGGGAAACTGGCATCATCCAAAAAGTGGGTGTCTGTTGAAATCTGTACACAGGTGCTGTCAGGCAGGCTCAGGCTGTCTAACCATGAAGCAACGTTCCACCATGCCTCATCTATTACATTCCCACTGAAATATTCCTATCTTGCATCTTATCTCTACTCTGCTTTCTAGTCTTTAATTTGTCCATCTGTGTATAGCACTACCCCAGGTATCAGATACTCTTTAAAAACGGCTGTTAAAAATGATTCAGCTTTGTTGTTGAATACTGGAGGACAGGCAATGCTATCATAGATTGGTTGGGGACCTATTTCGAGGCAAGTATATTTTTCAGTATCCCAAAATTGACTACTCTATCTACATTATGACTTCTGTGGCCCTTAGGTACTTTTGTCTTTGTGGGCCCCTTCATTCATAAAAAGTATTAAAGTTGTATTTTATGATTGTGCTGGTATAAAGATTAATATAATCCAGACTGGATAATATTCATTTTTTTTCTTTCAATTTTTAAAGTAATTGGAACACCATGGGCCCCTAAGGATATTATGAGCTCAAAGCAGTGCTTGCACTGTGCCTAATGGGTAAATTGGCCTTATACTCTGTCTACTCATAGAAGTTATATGTGGCTTGTTCCAAACAGTACCAATTTCAGAGTGAAACAGAGCTAAGTTCATATCTAGGCCAACAGCAGTGAACTTTTTAAGCCACAACTGTCTGTCTAGGCAATGTAGGTAGCAGTGCCTTCTTATTTGATGGGTGTGAGTAAAAATGAGATCATTAGTCCATATGATCCAGCAACTGTGCTCCCTCATATTTACCCAAAGGAATTGAGAGATTATGTCTAAAAAAATCCCTGCATATGGATGTTTATACTGACTTCATTCACAATTGCCAAAACTTGGAAGGGACCAAGATGTCCTTCAATAGGTGAATGGATAAATTGTGGTATATCCAGACAATGGAATATTACTTAGTGCTAAAAAGAGATGAACTATCAAGCCATGAAAAGACATAGAGGAACCTGAAATACATATTACTAAGTGAAAGAAGCCATTCCGAATAGGCTACAGAGTGCATGATTCCAATTATATGATATTCTGGAAAAGTGTTAACTTTTTTAACTACGAAGACAGCAAAAAAACAAAACAAAACAAAGAACAGCAGTTGCCAGGGGTTGAATCAGAGAGAGCTGGGATGAATAGACACGGTATAGAGAATTCTTAGGGTGTAAAAATACCCAGTATTATACTATAATAATAGATACATGTTATTACATCTTTTTAAAAAATCTGTAGAATGTACACACCAAGAGTGAGCTGTAATATAAGCTATGGACTTGGATGATAGTGATGTGTCAATGTAGATTCATCAGTTATAGAAAATGTACCATCTGATGGGGATGTTGACAATGGGGGTGGCTATGCATGTTGACAATGGGGGAGTCTATGCAAATCAATGTACCTCCCTCTCAATTTTTCTGTGAATCCAAAACTGCTTTACAAAAATAAAATCTTAAAAAAAAAAAAAAAGAATGAGATCATCAGTACAAATGTGACAAGTATGGGTCCTGGTTACAACAGATGTCCAATAAATGATATACACTCTGTAATTTTTGAGCTGTCTGTAGTTATTCTACATATAATTTTGTTTTCTTCTAAGACCCAGTTTTCTATATTAGGAGAGTATATTTCATTAGGTGCTTCAAGAAATCATGCAGTTCCCCCTCATTCATGGCAACTGAAATGCAACTCAAGAGTCATGTAACTAACTTAAAGAAATCAGTGAACTAAATTTCACTGAGATCCCTACTCCCCGTCATACACACAAACTCTCTCTCTCTCTCTCTCTCTCTCTCTCACACACACACACACACACACACACACACACACACTTACTTTTCTCTTAGAAGATCCTAATAATAAATCAGGGACAGCAGGATTGCTCTCAAGAAGAGAGGATCCCACTGTATCATTAGTGGAACAGCATGATAAAAAATGATTGACATTAATGTGACAGAGTAAAAATACACAGCACATTTTTATAAGAGAAAATGGCTTGTTGTATCCGTTGCTTCTTTACAAGGAGCATATTCTTACTTTTCCATTAATTTGGTTAATATTACCTAAAACACACCAAATAACACTTTCTGTTCTCTTAAGCATAATATTAATGTCTATAAAGATAGCAACTATGAAGAAATTTTCTGGTCGTCATAAAACTGTTCTTAAGAGTCCCCTAAAACGCATGTGACCTCATCTGCTATAACTCCCTCCACAACTCTCTCACCGCATCTATTGCCACTACACTGGGGCTCACACAACACTCAAGATGCTGTCTGGAGTCCAAAGTGAAATTACAGGATAAAACATATTTGAGGAGTTTTCAGTGAACCCCTGTGTTGATTTCTATGAGATATGCCCACAAGTCTGGCCAGAACCCAGGGTTACAGCCTAAAGCCTTTTATAGATTTCCTGACTCAGGTGAGTAGGATGGATCAGGTTGAGTTAAGATCCCTCCCTCTTGGGTGCTGGCTCTAAGTTTGAGTAGCTTTCCAAATTTTAACTTTGAGTAGCTTCTCTAATTCCCAAATCCTGTGATCCCTCCACATGTTATTACTGAGATTACAAAGACAGACAAACTAAATGGCCTAGACCCAAGATGGAAGTTACACAGTCCAGGTATCCTTTCCGTTTAATCTGCTCCAGCTCCCCCTGTACTTTTCCCCAAACAGGAAAAGCCATTAGGCCTGGTCTTACTGTATCAGATATGTGAAAAAAGAGAAAGGAAGATGATCAGAAAGAAAACCTCACACAGGAACCAACCCTTTAATTCTCTAACCCAATTAATGAGCTTGTCCTTGAGCTTGACTCATTTTTATGGAAAGACAGGGAATGAATCTTTTATTCCTACCAATGTCCAAAAGATATTTTTGCTTATTTGATGCTTGAAAATAATTTGGAAATTTATTAAAACTCAACATTCTAAGCACGTTAGTAAAATCACCTGGCCCAGTAAGCATTGTAGCTAAAGCATGTCAGGGCTGAGTCATCGCCAACTGACAACTCTGTTGGCAGGAAAAGCCAATTTTCAACAGCTCTGACGGTGTAAAGCAGGAGGCATGTTTGACAAGATGCTGCGTATTAATTTAAAAGGCTTTAGCATCTGGTTAGGTAACACCTGCTGTGGCAAACACTCCCAGGCACACAAAACAGCATTCAAGCTGAATATTTAAATCTCCCTACATAGCCCAACAAAGCCCTAACTCTAAACAAAACTAAAACTAAATCATGTCTCTAATCAACAGAGTTATAATTATATAGCCAAAAATATTTGGGCTATGACATTGTTTGCTATTCACAGAGTTAAAATGCTCTAGTGGGTGCCCTAGAAGTTATAAGGATATCAAAACATATTGTCCTGCCATGGAAAATTTTACTATGTGCAGCATTTAGAAGAGGAATGCAGCTCAGAGACTAACACTCTGTGTCCTATTATGTTGTATTAATATAAAAATAAAGCAAAATTTGTCGGTGAGAAAGGGAAAGGAATGGCACCAAATAACAGAGAAAAACAATTCACAGGAAAGAAAGAGCTGGCAGGGGTCTTCTAAGCATTCTCTCTCTGAAAGGGAGTCAAGGCTCAAGGGTCATAGTCATGTAGGGAGTCAAGGCTCAAGGGTCATAGTCATGTGAGAATAGGGGTAGAGACAAGTATATGTGTGTTCTGGAATTGTCAGGACACACCATCATTACATGGTGCCATTAAATGTTCAAATAATACAACACGCTCTGAGCCCACGGATACCAAGCAATATTCTGAGAATAATTGAATTTTTTGTGTCGTTTCCTGCAGAGAAGAGACTTGCCCTTGTCAGCTCAGTTTGGATACCAGGTCTGCTTGACAATTCTATTTTTCACCATAAATTAAAAGTTGACATGTTTTTGTTTTTTTTTGTTTTTTTTGGCTGTTTTATTTTTATTTTATTTTTTTTATTATTATTATTTTTTTTAATGATTTTTTATTATATTATGTTAGTCACCATACAGTACATCCCCGGTTTCCGATGTAAGGCTCGATGATTCATTAGTTGTGTATAACACCCAGTGCACCATGCAATACGTGCCCTCCTTACTACCCATCACCGGTCTATCCCATTCCCCCACCCCCCTCCCCTCTGAAGTCCTCAGTTTGTTTCTCACAGTCCATAGTCTCTCATGTTTCATTCCCCCTTCTGATTACCGCCCCCTTTCTTTATCCCTTTCTTCCCCTACTGATCATCCTAGTTCTTATGTTCCATAGATGAGAGAAATCATATGATAGTTGTCTTTCTCTGCTTGACTTATTTCACTTAGCATTATCTCCTCCAGTGCTGTCCATGTTGTAGCAAATGTTGAGAACTCGTTCTTTCTGATAGCTGAGTAATATTCCATTGTATATATGGACCACAACTTCTTAATCCAGTCATCTGTTGAAGGGCATCTCGGCTCCTTCCACGATTTAGCTATTGTGGACACTGCTGCTATGAACATTGGGGTGCATATGGCCCTTCTCTTCACTACGTCTGTATCTTTGGGGTAAATACCCAGTAGTGCAATGGCTGGATCATAGGGTAGCTCAATTTTTAACTTTTTAAGGGACCTCCACACTGTTTTCCAAAGTGGCTGTACCAACTTGCATTCCCACCAACAATGTAGGAGGGATCCCCTAAAAGTTGACATGTTGATCATTTCTTTATTGACCCCATAAAATGTTACTGAATGCCTCGTAGATAGGAACTCCTGTAATTTTTTCAGACATTATAATGTGTACAATGGTGAAGCAGACATGGGAAATAAAAGTAGCTGGAACAATTACAAAACAATGTGATCAGTGCTGTGATGGGGGCTATATTCAGGGTCCCCAGCATTCAACTAACCCCTGCAGGAAGTATGTGTATGGAGGGAGCATCTAAGACGACATGTGAGAAATGACTAAGAATTAGCCAGGCAAAAGGTATGTTGAGTAAAATATTTTCCAGATCAAGGAAACAGCATGAACAACTTCCTAAAGTCAAAGCAAACAAACAAAACACTTAAGTATACTAAAACTGTAATACTTGCAGGAAAAAAACATAGGGGTAAACCATAATCTTGGATTATGCAGCGGTTTCTTAGATATGACAACAAAAGCTCAAGCAACACAAGAAAGACAGATAAAATGGACACCATATGCTATGGCCTGAATTGTGTTCCCCAAAATTCACATGTTTAAGCCGAGATCCCCAAAGTGATGGTATTTGGAAATGGGGCCTTGGGAGATCATTAAATTCAGATGAGGTCATGGGGGTGAGGCTCTTAGGATGGGATTTCTGCCCTTATTAGAAGAGGAGGAGACACCAGAGTTCTCTCTCTATGATGTGAAGACACAGCCAGAGAGTAGCGGTGTGCAAGTCAGGAAGAGAACTTGGCCATGCTGGCACCCTGGACTCGGATTTCCAGCCTCCAGAACTGTGCAAACATACATTAGGGTGAGCCATCCAGCCTGTGGCAGCCCAAGCTGACACCACCAAAATTAACAGTTTTTGCACTTCAAATGAAATCATCCAGAAAGTGAAAAGACAACCCACAGAATGAGATAGAATTTTTGCAAATCATATATGATATAATAAGAATTTGTTTCTGGGATATATAGATTAACTGTTACAACTCAATAATAAAAGACAAATAACCCAATTAAAGAATGAGCAAAAAGTCTGAAGAGACAGTTCTCCAAAGATATACAAACAGCCAGTGCGGAAATGAAAAGATATCTGACATTATTAACCATCAGAGGAATACAAATTAAAACCACCATAGGATACCACTCCACACCCACCAGGATGGCTATAATCAAAAAGATAAATAATAACAAGTGTTGGCAAGAATGTGGAGACGCCTCATACACTGCTAGCTGAAATGTAAAATGGTACAGCTGTTTTGAAGAAACAGTTTAGCAGTGTCTCAAATGGTAAACATAGTTATCCTATGATTCAACAATTTCACTACTAGGAATATACTCAAGAAAGTGGGAAACATACATCCACATGGAAACTTATACATGGATGATTATAGCAGCATTATTCATTATAGCTAAAGTAGAAACAACCCAAATATCCAACAATTGAAGAATGGTTGAAAAAAATGTAATATATATGTAAAATGGAATATTATGCAGAAATAAACAAAATCCTGATACATACCATTAACATGGATAAACCTTGAAAATATGCTAAGTTAAAGAAGCCACCCCCAAGGGACCACATATTGTATAATTGGATTAATATGAAATGTACAAAATAGGAAATTATATATAGAAACAGAAAATAAATTAGTAGTTGCTAGAGCTAGGGGAAGTGAGGAGATTGGAGGAGGCAATAGTTAAGAGATGTGGGATTTCTTTTGCAGGTAATGGAAATGTTCTAAAATTGACTGTGGTGATGGATGCTTAACTCTATGAATCTAATAAAAGGCCAATGAACTGCATTTTAAATGGGTTAACTATGATGCATACCACGTTTTACTGTGCTTCCCTTTATTGCACTTAGCAGATAATTGCGTTTTTTACAAATTGAAGGCTTGCGGTAACCTTGAGTGGGGCAAGTTTGCAGCACCATTTTTCCACAGCATTTGCTCACTTTGTTGTCTGTGTCACATTTTGTAATTCTCCCAATATTTCAAACTTTTTAATTATTAGTGCATTTGTTATGGTGGTCTGTGATCAGTGATTATCTGAAAGTTCAGATGACAGCATTTTTTAGCCACAAAATATTTTTAAATTAAGGTACGTACACTGTTTTCTTCAGACATAATGCTATTGCACACTTAATAGATTACAGTGTATGCATGGGGAAATCAAAAAAATCATTTGACTCCTTTTATTGTGATATTCACTTTATTGCAGTGGTCTGGAGCCAAACCCACAATATCTCCAAGATTTGCATGTAAATTGTATGTGAATAATGTTTCAATAAAACATCTAAAAAAACAGCAGTCCAGTACAGCTGCAGTGGAGTATAAGCTATGCTGTTTGTTTTGGTCTTTGATAAAGGGAATGGGAGCCATGGAAGGGATTTAAGCAGGTAAATGACATTATTAACTTTCTCTTCCTTCATATGAGTTTAGCTACTACTCAAAGACATTGAAAAAAAACAAATTTCTGGACTTGCCCAGCAAAGGGCTAGATTATGGACCTTGCTAAATTTATTAAGGTAACAACACCCTGGCATACTCTTTTTAATAAAAAGAATCTTCTTGTGGACACCTAATTCTTTCAACTTCAATAACATTTGTTTATTGCAGCTATTGGGAAATTTTTCATTCCTATCCTTTTGATCACCTTGGTGTCCCATCCCTAGCAACAAAAGATAATACAAACAACACTTTACATAAGAAATATGACATTGTCCCTTCTTCTCCCAGGGGACTTCCTCTAACATCTGAATCTTTCTGGTCAGTAGAAGAAAAAGAATCTCAGAATACTGCTTTCTTGGGAAGCGCTTTGTAAGACACATTTTTCAAGAAGAAGATATATGGAAAACCATTCATCCATATTCTTAACCTTTTCAACTGCTCATAAGAAATCTTTGGCGAAGACTTAGCCAGGGGCACCTGAATGGCTTGGTCGGTTAAGCATCTGACTCTTGATTTCCACTCAGGTCATAATCTCTGGGTCATGAGATTGTGCCCCAAATCAGGCTCCGCTCCGATCATGGAGCCTGCTTAAGATTCTCTCTCCCTCGCCCCTCCCACTCCCTCCCTCCCGTGCATGCACTCTCCCTCTCTCTCTCAAAAAAAAAAAAAAAAAAAGTCTTAACTAAAGTTAGGAAAAACTCTGACTTATCTGTATTGTAAAGACAGTTACTCATTTATGAAATAAGCCCCATCAATATTGAATTGCTACATAAGCACACAATGCATAAAATCGCATATAGAAAGCGAAATGTATAATCAGCTACATAATAGATTGATTTTTACTAACTGGCACCAGCTTCCTATAGCTGCATCAAATAAATATTTGCCACATTGGCAGAAAGTAGAAATCAAACATGATAATATATTTATAGATATTTTATTAAATGATAAATCCAAATCACCATTTACTCATTCAACATTTTTTAAAAATGACTGTCACATGTCAAAATTGTGTTGGCATCACAAAGATGGATAAAACAGGTTCTGGCTCTTAAATTCCACTTACAGTCTAAGGAGGTAACAGACTTGTCCCAGATATACTGTGATATATATTATATTGTGATAAAAATGGAAAGTTAGTCTATAAAAGTGGAGATAGAATTTTCTTTAATTCAACTATGTATCATAAAAGGTTAAATAGAACCCTCATTCAACATTGCTGGAGGGACTGCAAAATGGTACAGTCATTTTGGAAAACAGTTTGGCACTTCCTCAAAATTAGTTACCATATAACCCAGAAATTCCATTCTTATATACCCAAGAAGTATAAAAACACATGTTTACACAAAAAAGTTATATATGGCTGCTCATAGCAGCATTATTCATAATTGCCAAAAAATGAAAACAACTCAAATGTCCATCAACTAATGAATGGATAAACAAACTTTTACCCACTGAATGATAGATCTATACAATGGAATATTATTTACCAATAAAAAGAAATAAACTATACTGAAATATACTACAACATGGATGAATCTTAAAAATTTGATAAATGTATTGCATGGTGCACTGGGTGTTATGCGCAACTAATGAATCATCGAACTTTACATCAGAAACCAGGGATGTACTGTATGGTGAATAACATAATATAATAAAAAAAATTAAAATAAAAAAAATTTGATAAATGAAATAAGTCAGTCACAAAAGACCACCTGTTGTGTGATTCCAATTACGTGAAATGTCCAGAAATAGACTAGTAGACCAAGAAAATAGTTTAGTAGTTGGCAGTGGCTTGGAGAGGGGGAAATGGAGAATGATCACTAATCAATAGAAGTTTTTTGGGGGGAAGGGTTATAAAAATGTTCTAAAATTAGATAGCCATGAAGGTTGTATAATTCTGAGAATATGCTAAAGAACAATGAATCATACACTTTAAAAGGGCAATTTTCTGGTATGTAAATTATATCTTAGTAAAGTTGTTATAAAAATTATAAGAGAAATAAAGTTATAAAGTATTTAAAAATCAAAATGGAAAAGGAATTTCATAGGGGATAGTTTTCCAATTTCTGAAGTCTAGTATTTTCAGTTCTATAGGATACAGATTTCAAGTTGAATTAAATTCCTTGTTGCACACTTGGGAATTTATAACATTATAAATGCAATAATTTCAAAGTACTTTATAGCATCACCTCCACATTTTTTTTTTTTTTTTTTTTTTTTTTTTTTTTTTTTTTTTCTAAATAAAATAGTAA
>NW_024424564.1:20922622-20960750 GCF_017311325.1 Ursus maritimus
TTTTTTTTTTTTTTTTTTTTTTTTTTTTTTTTTTTTTGGTTTGGCGAACATATAGAAGTAAATTAGTTCTTGCCCTTGTGCAGAAAATTGAAGTATCTCTAGGGGAGGAATCACTTTTAAAATGCCCTACTATTTAATTTGTGGTACTATATCCTTAAAGGACACTAAAAAAGAAATGTGGGACTGCCTGGGTAAAGGTCATTTCCTTATTAATAATTCCATTATACTCTATTAATTTTAGTTTCTAAATAAGCCCAAATGAAAGGTCTGAAATATCATCAGGTTAAAAGTCAAAAGCTCTTGAGATAGGTATAATGGATACATTTTAAATATTAGTCCACCCAGTTTTAAGCCCAGTTCTATACCAGACATGTTTAAAGAAGATGTTGTTTCAAGTGATGCTGATTATCTGGTGGGGTAAACAAAGCTGATGAACAGTTATGGGACAGGCCTTATGGTAAAAACATGTGCAAAGTGCTACAGAAACATTCCAGAGGAAGCAGGATTAGTGCTGAATATGGAGCCAAGAAAGGCTTTCTAGATATTGTTTTCATATTGTTTAATATATCCCAACACTCACAGGCTTTATTTGGTATAATGCTTTCATATTATTCAAATGCATATATTCTAACTTAATTATACTTCAAGAAGTTGAAATAATAGCAACATTCCTTGTGGTACCTTGAAAACAAATAATCATTAGAACTGAGAATACACATTTACCAGTAGTTCAGACCCTTATTTTAGCAAGAAATGCATTAGACCATAATGGATCTTCTCAGCTTTTAAATCTCCACTACAGGTATCTGTTTGGGTATCATTTAATGTTTTTCTCTATTAAATATGTTCCATTAAAATACAAATAGCATTCGTAATGTTAAGTGCTAATAATTTTATTACGGGATTAAGCTTTAATAATAACCTAATGTTTGAAAATTTCTTTTAAAATGTCACTATTTCTTTTTTTCTTTCCTCCTTTTTTTTTTTTTCCGTTTAGGCTTGTTTTGCTTGGGTAAAACCTGCTGCAATGGATTGAAGTGGTTGAGACTATCGGACAAAGTGCTTCATTTATGGCCACAAGTTATGTTTTCAGAAAGTAGTTAATGTAGTAAACTAATTCAAATTTTATCCATTATAACATGATAACTGAATCAACAGTGAATTAATTATCTTTTGACATCAATATTTCCTAGAGAAAAATAGTTACCTTTCAATATGAAGCTTTTACTGAATAAAATTGAAACTTTGGAAAGAACATTTCCTCTTGACTTCACATTTCACTTAGTTCATTGCAGTAATACATTGTCATACATTTTCAGGGTTAGAAATTAATTTTTAAATACAATGTAACTCATAGGATCAATAATAATAACAGCAAATATATTTCTAACTATATTTCAAGTGTTGTCTTAGGCACCTTGTGTGTGCTGACTCACTTAATATTCACAACGTATGGTGTCGCTACTATGATTATCTCATTTTTGCACAAAGAATTTAAGTAATTTTCCCAATTTCTGTATGTTTTAATGTCTTATGTGGAGAAGTCAGTACTTGAACTTAGTCACTTAGTGTCAAAGTTTTTAAGCACCACACTGCATGCCACTCTCATTTATTATAACATGAACAGTAAAACACAATCTAATATACAAGGCAGAGAACTTTAGGATGTAAGCTCAGAGAAAGGGTAAATAACCATGGTAGTTCTAGACGTGATATTAGCAATGCATTTTTCAGGCACAAATTGCTTTAGGATAAAAATCTATTTACTACAAATATATGCCAATATTTTTAAACTGCATAACTTTGTTCAATAAATATACACAAATATTTTCAAACTTGGTTGCTGAATACTCAAATCAGCTAGTGATTACTTCTTAAAACTAATAGGTATGCCATGTTTAATTCACATAACTCATACTGGCAATAATAGGAAATTTACATCTTTAGCTTAGAAGAGTCATACTCATATCCACTCTTGGCTGATAGTAATCATTACAATAATAGTAGACAACATTTTTAGTTCATCTAAATAAATCCTTTTTCACATAACGTTAATTTCGATCTGTTGATGAGGAAATGCAGTGAAACTAAAAGAAAAATATGTGATCTTTTAATGAAATATTAATTTTTATTTTTAAGTAAATCTGAAAACATATGCCAGTCACCTCATGTCCTTATTTTTTTAAACATTTTTAAAAGTAATCTCCACACCCAACTTGGGGCTTGAACTCATGACCCTGAGATCAAGAGTCACATGCTCTATGGACTGAGCCAGGCAGGCACCCCCACCTTATGTCCTTCTTATACTCAAATAATGAATCATGTCACATCCTAGGAAGTTCTTTTTAAAATTTCTTTAAAAACGTATATATATATATATAAATTATTTTATTCAGTGGATATTCCTGTTTTGCAAAACAATGTGATCTCTTTTTAAGAATGAAAAACATCTGAATGCGAACTCACGGTATTCAGTTCGAAGCATCTAGAACATCGCCTGGCCATGACTGGACTTTACTAGAATGTCTGTGGGGGTGAGTTTGTCATTGGCCGGTTTACATGAGGGTGAAAAGGGGACTTTTGGGAAGGTAAAGTACCAAAGTGGTTAAAATTTTCGGCTCTGGAAGGAACTGTTTGTGTTAGAATCCTAGCTCCATCTTTCAGTAGCTGTATATCCTTGGGAAATTTACTTTATCTTTTTGTGTCTTACTTTATTACTTATCTGTAAAACAGGGATAAATCACAGAACCAAACACACAGTCTCATTAGGTTTCTGTGAGAAAAGTGCAAGTACTTGCTACGTGTTAACTATTATTATTGGAATGAAATCACAGCTTAAGTCTTTACGGACAGGAAACATGTCACAAGTGATTCTAGGAGTAAGCTATATGTCCCGAAGCCCCACCCATCCATAGGGACTGACATTGTCCCGTTAATCATCAGCTTCCATGGCTGGTCTTTCACATCCATGCTCTCATATCCACCCTCAGAATTTTATCCTAGTTCATCCCAGTTATTTCTGTTATGGTAACAGAAAAAACAGTTAACATTGGGCCTAATATCACGATAAAGACAGCCATTTGATGGCCAGTCTGATCTTTCAAGGATCTGGACAGAACGGGACAGAAAGAGTAATTAATATAAATGGCCATATAAGACAAAAGATAAAAATTATATTACACAAATAGTTTGTAACGTGTGTGAGGGTAATGAGTCTCAAAATCTGATTTCATTATGAACATCTGCACTTCCATTTAATTTTTTTTTAATTTCAAGGTTTTATTTAAATTCTAGTTAGTTAACATATATGGTAAAATTGGTTTCAGGTGTAGAATTTAGTGATTCATCACTTACATATAACACCCGGTGCTCATCACAAGTACCCTCCTTAATACCCATTACCCATTCCATTTAAATGTTCATATTTAAATAACTAATTTAAAAGACATGTAACATAGTTAAATACTTTATGAAAACTAATCATTGCTAAGAATTCCAGAATTTATCCAAAGAAAAGTTCCTGTCATTTTATTATTGCAGGTTTTAAAAAAATATTTGCATTTGGAGAATAGGATCAGACACATGCAGACGGTATGATCAAAATGAAGCCAGAATCGATTCCAATTTTTACTAGCAAACGCATAAAATGTGTAACATGCACTGCTTTGTCATACGCTTCCTCCCATCACACCCCTACTTAAAATTTTCATCATCCGTCATTTTGCCATTTTAGAATTTATTTTTTGAGGCATAATTGACATTATATTAGTTTCAGATGTACAACATAATTCAATAACTGTATATATTATGAAATAAGCACTGCTGTAAGTCTAGTCTACTGTCTTAGCAATTTTCAAATATGTAATACAGTATTGCTAACTATAGTATCCATGAGGTACATCCCCATGACTCACTTATTCTGTAACTGGAAGTCTGTACCTTTTGAGCCCCTTCACCCATTCTCCCACTCTGTACCACATCTCTGGCAATCACCACCAATCTCTTTTCTGCATGTGTCAGATTTTTAAGTTATTATTCTTTCATACTTAATTTAATTGAGATTCTATATTTAAATGAGATCATAAGGTATTTGCCTTTGTCTGTCTGATTTATTTCACTTAGCATAATGCCGTCAAGATCCATCTGTGTTGTCACAAATGGCAAGATTTCCTTTTTATGGCTGAATAATATTCCAATACACACACACACACACACACACACACACACACACACACACCACATTTTCTTTATCCATTCATCCATCAATGACAATGTGTTTCCATATCTTGGCTATTATAAATAATGCTGAGCGAACACAATAGGTGCATGTGTCTTTTTGCAGTGTTGGTTCTTAAAGACTGTGTGCCATATCTCCCTGCTCCATCATAATTGGGGATTTCACTGAAGTTACCACCAACACACACATACAAACAAACAAATTAAAAGGGACAGAAACAAATAACACAGATTTCTCCCTGTCTTTCTGTTATTATATCCAATTGATTATCATGTTTTGCATTCTGCTTTTTTGCTATCTCTTGAATGTATCCACCCTCACCTTCTCCACTACTATTGTCTTAGTTAATATCAAGATTATTTTTTTGTCCAGATCCCTATCAATTCTTCCTGCATCCAGTGCCTTTTCTTTCCACATCACCACTAAAATGATCTTTCAAAAACACAAGTATCATCCTGTGACTCCTGTGCTTAAAATCTATGTGTAATCTGGCTCCTCATAGTGTTTGAGTTTGGTCACTAAAAAGCCCATGACCTTACAGCATCTACCGAAGGCACTGGATCTCCCTTACTTTGTACCACCTGTTTCCTCTGCTCATTCTGATCTTGCTTGCCCTGTCTACCTGAATGACTCCTCTTCATTCTCTGAGACTTAAATGGCATATTCTTTATTCTAAGAAGTCTGTCTTCAACAAAAAGAATTTGGAAATCTGTCCTGAGGTTTCCCATAGACTAAGCGATCTATTTATGGTGCTGTAATTATGTGTTCAGATGTCTAACTCCCACACGAGACCACATGACTCTGCAGGGCAGAAACTGTGGTCTTTTTATTATAACCTTCTCACATGAGGTGTTTGAGAAGAGCAGGATCCTAATACGTTTGCATGAATGACAAATAATGGAATAGAGGTAAACTAAGCACAGTACAACAATTTTAAGTTCACAGAGGTCAGCCACATTAACAAGACCCTATTTTATTTTTACAAATTAGTTAGGCTAGATCACCAATGTTCAATTTTTCCTGCATCAGATATACTGTTTACTATTCTCAACATACTTTTATTTGGTAACACTGAGAGTTACAAAAATGATAAACTGTACTGATGGCCATTGTTAATTACTCAAGTAGTTCATGAATTTTCAGGAAATCAAAGTGTGAAATAATTAGAGAATGCTCAAAAATGGTTCTCTAGTAACTCAGTATTCTAGCAATAACATATAAAGATATTATTAATAGATCAAAATATTCATAGCATAAAGTATTTTACCAGATATTCTGGGGCTAACCGAAAGTTCAAGGTATTTTTCCCATGTTCAAGGACATTATTTCTGATTTTTTGTTTATTTGGATGTTTGCATGTGCATATGTTTCAAATGACTACTTTAATGCAATCAAAATAACAGAGAAATATTATTAGATAGTTTTGATTATGGATTAGATGGTCAAAAAGATACTTAAAAAAGAGTCTTTTTCTTAATTTTCTGTTAAATAATTACTATACCCCACCAACACACAATCCTGAAAAAACAATCCAAAAACTTGTCTTTGATAAAAGTTTAATTTTCACATAATTTCAAATAATTCAATTGTTAGTTGCTCCCCAAAAAGCTTTTTGTGCGAAATAAAATTTCTATCAAGTATAATCTTACTTAAGACCTTATAGTATTTAAGCTAAATAGGAACTGAAAAAGTACTGTATTCTTTGAAACTTGCCTATGGATCATATTTAGCAATTCAAAACATTACACAAGTGGAGGCTGACAAGAATGTCCTTCTAACTCTTGCTGCATAGCTTCCTATTGATATGCCCCCTATCTTTCAAGATCTATTTTGTATTCCACCAGTATAGAGAAGGTTACTCAGATATCCCCCCAGTTAGAAATAAATGATCTCTCTCTCTCTCTCTCCATTTCTCTTTCTCTCCTTATCTATCTATCTATCTATCTATCTATCATCTATTTGATATCCCTCCCCTTTTTTTAACTTATTACCATAATCATCTTTTGTATATATGTCCAGATTCTCCATGATAAGATCTTTCTCATTATAAGATCTAACATTTTTCTTGGTATCATGAATAAACAGCTTCACAGTTTTGAGCACATGATAGATGCTTAATAAATTCATACTGAATAAACTAATTATATAGTTTGGAAATATAAAACTCAAATTTACAACTTCTGCTGTTTCACAGATGGGTTCCCTGGAAATTTTAGGAGGCATAAGGTCACCCAATGGAAAATTCTGATTTTACTGTTGTTGATAATTCATTTTGGGGCATGTAGGATATTTCTGGAAATGCAATCCACTGAACATTGCAAATGCAAACAGTAGAAACTCAACATAAATGTAAACACCTGCCTCAGTGGAAGGGCATTATAGCCAAGCAGAGAGAAATGCATCCAGGCCATTAGCATGATTATTTTCCATGGTTGTCTCTATCACCATTTTGCCATTACTGATGATGAGGAACATACTATTTCTTCTAAGCTGGATGTTTGTTTGAGAACATGTAAAAGTAAAAGCACTAAATACAATTAGAGGTTTACTGAAGTTTGTATATTTAAATCCTATCCTGGGTGTCAGATTCACACTCATTAGATAAAAGCAAATGCTGTTAAGTAGCTTTGACTTCGACTTTGCAGGAGAAAAGGCAACAAAATCTTCTGCAGCCTCTTAAGGCTTCCAAACCATTACATTCTCCATTAGAGCACCCTCCACGTCCTACCTTTCCAACACGCCTTTTTCCCTCAGTCTTATCAGTCTTTCCTGCTCTGTTCTCATTTTATCCTGCTGCTTACGGCTTGTAGACATTGGCTTATACATGTTCCATTGATTCTCCTCATGTTTAACATTCTCAATTCATTCAACTTTCTTTGAAGCATAACTCTTCTAAGTATCTTTCAAACAAGGAAACGACACCCCAATTTGTCAACTGTAAGCCATTAACTGACTTCATTTCTTCTAGGCTTCCGACTTAATTTCTGGCCTCATCCTCAGCCATTTCCTACTTGAGCATAATGCTACTTATATCCATTCCCTTATTACACCAAACTCTCGCCTGCAAATGGACTTTGCATTTGCTCTTCATTATGCCTGGAATGCTCTCCCCTCCTCAATGCCATCTTCTGACAGAGGTCTTCCTTTTTCATCTACTCTAAGTTAGATTTTTGCAATCCTTTCTTACAAGTTACTATCTCTCTCCATTCTACCATGCTTCAGGAAAATTACTTTCTGCTATTTTCCCAGAATTCAGCATAGTTTCTTTTCTTTAAGATTTCATCCTCACTCTACTGAAATAATTACCAATCCAGGTTCTCTACTTTTAGTCTTTCTTATGTTTAATTAATCTTACAACCAGAACATCATCTATCCAACACTTTATCATTTCATTCCCATATTCCCCCCTCAAAATATGTCAACTCACATTTGATAAATACCCCATGCCTTAAGGATAAAGTGAAAAGTTCTCAGCCCTTTGTTCAAGGTCACCATGTACTAGCCCCAACCTACAGCCCTAAACCATAGCTTCTCCTCCTTTAACTGGTATGCTCTGCTCAGGGAGAAAAGCATGTTTACACACATTCCTGCCTGTTTAGTGTAGTTTAACATCATTTCTCTTGGCTGGATCATCCTGTTATTCACCTTCCTACATTTCTAAATCTTATGTTCTTTATTTAAAGCCTAGCTCAGGTCCTACTACTTCAATGAATAATTCTCCAACTGTCCCAGAACGTAATGATCAATTCATTTTTCTTCATAATTACTCAAACCTAAGCAGAAAGAGTTTTGTGGGGGCGCCTGGGTGGTGCAGTCATTAAGCATCTGCCTTCGGCTCAGGGCGTGATCCCAGCGTTCTGGGATCGAGCCTCACATCAGGCTCCCCTGCTAGGAGCTTGCTTCTTCCTCTCCACCCCCCCTGCTTGTGTTCCCTCTCTTGCTGGCTGTCTCTGTCAAATAAATAAATAAAATCTTTAAAAATAAAAAAAAAATTTTAAAAAAAAGGAAGAGTTTTGTGTTTAAAATTATCTTACAAATTGTTTTAGGAAAAGAAGTATCATGTAGGTATTATGCTACTTACGTTTGATAAGCCAAAATCTGCAGAAAAAAAGCCAGAATATCTCTCAATAATTTTTTTTTCAAAAATTCATTACATTTACTCATGGATTCATTCACTCAAAAATATTGATAAACTTCCTAGAAGAGGGCTGGGCACTCTGCCAGAATGGAAATATAGTAGCAGACTGTATTCAGTCAAACCAGACAAAAATCCTTGCTCTTAGGGAGCTTGCAAGGAACGGTGGTGGGGATCCTTGCAGGAACAGTAGAAGGGGTTGGGAATACAGATAATGAAGAAGATAAATAGGTAGATAGGGAGAATATTAGATGGTGGTGGTGCTAAGAGTAAAACAAAACAGGGAATGTTAAAGGTGCAATTTAGATAGGGAAGGAAGAGAGCATTCAGGGCTAGTGTGACATTTGAACAAAGGCATAAAGATGATGACGGAGTAAGACATGTGGGTACCTAGGAGGTAGGATATCATATCATATCTGATATGATAGAAGGGCAAGCACAAAGGACAGAGTATTTTGAGCAGAGTGAGCAAGAAAGCAAAGCAAAGGAGACCAGTTCCCAGAGGTAACTTGGGACTCTACAGGCCATTTTAAGGACTTGGCTTTTGGGAAGCAATTGGAAAATTTTGAGCAGGGAAGTGACATGATCCAATTTCAGTGTTAGTGTAATCCTTTGGGCAGCTGCTTGTGAGACAGAATGAAGTATGGCAAGAGAGGAATACCAATGAGAAGGCAATTGCAAGAATCCAGAGAGAGGTAATGATGATGTGAACCAGAATGTTAGCCATGGAAGTGACTGAAGTAGCTAGATTAAGTAGCCAGTATATAAAAAAACATACTGTGAAGTTAAAGCCAACAGAATATGTTGAAAAATTATCTGTGGGTGTGAGATAAAGAGATGAGTCAGTGAATTTTGGCCAAAGCAACTAAAAGAACAGAATAAAGATGTGGAAATTTTTGAGAAGAGTAGGTGTGAAGTAAGGGATAGGAAGTCAGCAGCTCGGTTTTTGATATGTTAAATTGAGATGCCATTTAGAAAGCTAAGATGCATTTTTTTTTAATCTGAAGTTTAGGTCCAAGCCGGACATTAATTTGGGAGTCATTATTTATAAAATGGTAAAGTCTATAATACAGCCAAAAGTTACCAAGATATATATAATATAATTCATAAAATAAGAAGAGGTCCAAGACTGAGTCCAGTATCTAAATATCTAAATATTGGGAAGATAAGGAGGGAGATAATAAACTTAGTGAGAGTGACCAGAGAGGGAGGAGAAAAAACAGAATGTTACTACCGAAGGCTGGAACATGGTGCAAGAATAGAATAATCGGCTCTGCCAAACACCCTTGAAGACTAAAATTTAATCACTGGATTTGGTAACATGGAAATCTCTGATGTTCTTGACATTATCCGTTTTGCTGAAGAGAGAGGGCAAGAGACTGAGAGAATTTGAGGAGGAAAATTAGAGACAGTAAGCATTCACAATTTTCTGAGTCATTTTGCTGTAAAGAAAATAAGAGGAATTGGGGTGGGGAGTGTAGGTAGTACCCTAAATGGAGTCAAAAGGGTTTTTTTGTTTTGTTTTTTGTTTTTAAAGATTTTATTTATTCGACAGAGATAGAGACAGCCAGTGAGAGAGGGAACACAAGCAGCGGGAGTGGGAGAGGAAGAAGCAGACTCATAGCGGAAGAGCCTGATGTGGGGCTCGATCCCACAACGCTGGGATCACTCCCTGAGCCGAAGGCAGACGCTTAACCGCTATGCCACCCAAGTGCCCCAAAAGGGTTTTTAAAAATGGTATTCACATTGGAAAAGAACTGACTTTTGAATGTTGATGGAAGGGACAAGGAGAAAGAAAGGAAGGTTATTGAAAATGTCTTTGTGTAGAAACATATATTACATATATGGATACATATATTACATAGATTACATAGTTTCATGTTTGTAAGTATACATATATTACAAAGTTTGATGTTTACAAGATATAGAAGGTAAATTTTATTGGCAATGCATAGCACAATGGAAAAGTTAGGGAGGGATGTTGTAAACTGATTAAACAATACCTCACAGATGCCAATGCTATGCTTTGTTTTATTGTTTGGTGTCTCAGGAGTTTTTATAACTTAGAACTACGTACCATGAAAAATGCAAAATGGGTGAAAATGATGCATTGCATCCCTCCCTCCCTCCCTCCTTCCCTTCCTTCTTTCATTTCTTTCAACTTTCCTTTCTCCTTTCATGTTTCTTTTATATAGAGGGAGATAGGCTTTTGTGAAATGGGATATGAGAAAGGAGGATCAGCTTGATTCTTCAATAAGCAAATCAATCTTAGGAAATGGAGCGCATGGAAAATCCAATTATGGATCCATGTGATCCTTGATTAAATTCTGGATGAATAAAAGAGCTATAAATAATAAGAGTATTTTGGGGAGAAGACTGACTATGGACTGTTAGAGAATACTATTGTGTGAAATTCTTTGGCCATAATACTATTGTATTATAACAGGAGAAAGTCTTCACTGTTACAAGAGACATGCTAAGTCTTTAGGGGTAAGGCACCAAGCTGTCTGCGACTCACTTTCAAGTGTTCCAGATAAAAAGTTGGGAGAAGGAAATACATGAAGGAAATGTGGCAAAATAATCATAAATATGTGTGAAGGGAAAAATGGTATCAATCAATTTTGATTCTATATATTTTGTCAGCTTTAACACATATGATCAGAGTCCAGGGTTTCTAGCAGCCACCCCTCTGGGATGGTATGAGATAATTCAACATTCAAAAATAAAACAGAAGGGATATTCTGAGTACATGTGTATTATGGGATGTTGATGATGCTATGTTTATGTCAGTAAGACTAGAAGGATGGGTTAGTAAGACAGAAAAGGAGACAACTTTGAGTCATAAAAAATAAATCTGAGAAAGTAGGTATCTTATGCAATGTAACACATCTTGCTCTTGCTGACTATGCCATGCCTCCAAGCAAACAGGGCTGACTTAATAGACTTTAAGTGGCTTTAGCCGTACTGGAGCACCATCTCCCTGGAGAGTGGGGTTACAGCTTTTTTAAAAAAAAAAAATTCATCACTACAAAAATTTGTCATAATTAATAGTCCTGAATCATAAAGGTCAAAATATATGTCCTAACCCATGCCTAGTTCCTCATGCATATGAGCTGTTTGGCAGTATTCCCACTTCCCTAGAGACAACCAAATGCTTTATTCACCAATGACAGTTGTGACTACAGAAATAAGCCTCTTAGAGATTGTTCTTTGTGATTAATAAAATCACAGAAGCAACTGCACTGAGGCCACATTTTAAGGTCATTTCATTAGTATTTACTTGCTAGGCTCAACAACAATGAAAATTATGGATTAAAAAATGAGATGCTTTTGAATTCCTTGATGAGACTAGTGACTTATTATCTTTTCTTCCCAAGATTTGTAAATTAGTTTTCTTTTTATTAGAACACGGGGTTTCCTTTATGCTTTTATTATATGAATTACATATGAAAACATAACAGGGATGAACTATAAAAAAACAACAACAACCTTTTCTCTTTCTTCATGACATTTTTGCATCTAAGTAAGTTCTCATATATCTTATGGCTTTTTTGGATACTTTTAAGCACTACCTCAAGTTCTACTTCTAGAGAGCTTCCTTCATTTTACACAGGCAGGGCTCCATTTCTTTTTTCCATAATTTTTCCCTTTCCCTGGCTCTTCAATAAAATTGGATGGGAATGAGACAGATGAGGAAAAGGACACCTTATCCCAGATGATGACAAAATGAACAAAAACCCTAACAGCCCTCATTCTCACAAATTTACATAAAGCTGACATGGCTTAAGACAGCACACTGCGGTATATGCCATAGAATTTTCTTTTAATTTAGTCTGAAACAATTTTAAAACTACTGAAGAGTTACAATGATAGCAGAGTCCCCATATACCTTTACCCAGCTTCAACTACTGTTAACATCTTACATAATCATGAACATTTATCAAAGCAAAGAAATTAACAATGGTACAAACTATAAACTATTTCCATTTCTTAAACTTTTCCACTAATATTTTTATTCTGTTCCAGAATCCAATCCAAGACACCAAGATGCCATGTTGTAGTTATCATGTCTTCTTAGCCTACTTTCACCTCTGACAGTTTCTTAGTCTTCCTGTGTCTTCCATAACCTTGACCTTTTTGAGGAGTACTGGTCACATATTTTGTAGAATGACTCTCAATTTGGGTTTATCTGATATTTTCTCATGATTATACTGAGGTTATTAATTTTTTTGTAAAAATATCACAAACATGGTGTGTTTGTGCTGCGTCCTCTAAGGGGGTTCAGTCATAGAGATCTAAAAATGCATGCTTCCTTTTGGGAAAGTGAGATAAAGAAAAGCACTGTGCGTTAAGCAATGGAGGAAAGAAATTGTTATGATACTCTTTCTCTGCTGACATTTTTGGCCTGCTGGCCATAAGCCAATACCGTAAGCTAGCAGGTATAATGCTATAAGAACTTCAGTACTTTTGCTACTTGAATCTTTGCAGACTCTGCCACCCCTGCAGTGAACTCGTGGAACATCCTCTCCCTGCTAGGACATCCATCCTATCTCTGTACAATGCCTCTGTAATGCCTCTTCGAAGGGTGCACCATTCTACATCTGCTCTCCAAGTTCTATTATCAACCACAATAACAACTAGAGGGAATCAGTGACTACTTTTTTCTTTTGTTCCAGCTAAAGAAATTGCTGATAAACTCAAAAAGGTCTATAACTCTCATTTTCTCTTTCCTTTTATCTCTTCCCTCTCTTTGATTCTACATCTGAGCAGAGGCACAGTCAAATGCAATGCCCCAGGGGAGTCCACCCTCTTTCCTCAGCTTATTCTCTCCTTGGAGGTAGAGGTTCAGCTAATAATAATTATATTGTTGAGGAATAGAGAAAGGGGGAGAAGGGAGGATGAGTCATCACGAATGTACCATGCTGAGAACTTTCCATTAGATCCCATTTATATTTGAGAAGCCTCTGAGGTGAATATTATTTTCCCTATTTTACAGATGAGGAGAGTAGAGTTCAGTAGGATTAAAACATTCTTCAAAGTCAGCCAGGTGGTAAAGGGTAAAGACCAAAGATCTCTCTGCCTCCCTCACCTGAAGGTATAAATGATGTACACCCTCTCAGTCCGTGGTTGAAAGGCACACATCTTTCTGATATCACCAATCAAATGCAATCTTGATCCCATTCTCTTGGAGGGTAGATGCCCCAATAATTGCCCTGAGATAATTGGTAATGGCTATTTCTGTGCTTCTGATCCCTTCTGAAAGCCAGAAATGATGTGAACAATAATACCTGCAGCACACAAGGGTTTCACAAAGTTCTTATTTAATACAATTCAATTGTACGTAGAAAGAACCCTGTTAAAGTTCAGGTTTTTGTCTCCCTCAAAGGGCTTAGTGCCTCTCCTTTCACATGGCCAGTCCTACTCTAATACAAAATGAGTAGTTAGAGATCACATAATGTACAGTGCAAATAAAAATCATGCTTTTCTGAGTTTCCAATGGCTCCCCAAGTTCCACTCAACGATGAATAACAATAAGAATTTCTTATAGGAAATGTGGAAAAATGAGAAACTAAACACAAAGATTCTTACTCTTTGTAAAAATTTTACTCTTGGCTTTAATATTATTTGCCTGCAAAAATCTTGAAATTACAGAACAAATTTCTTCATGCCCAAGGCTTTAGGGCTCCCCATTAAAAATGGAAAGTCCAGTTGATCACATAACTCCAGTGTTTCCTAAGAACTTTTCATTTCATGTGAGATTCTGTGTCTGGGTCCCTGATCATTCTCCATGCCTAAGTGTCTACTATATAATCTCTCCAGAACACTCCTCTTCCAATATTCTGCAATGCTCTTTCCAGCCCTTACCAGGAACCCTGAAACCAAAGGACATGGTCCTCCCTCAGCCAACACAAATCTGACCAGTTCATCAAAGCAGGGAGCCATCTGTGGTTGTCATGAGAGATGCCGACAAATACTCCAGGTCTTCTTTCCTTTTGGGCACATAGCAATATGCACTTCCCTTTCCCCTGAAGTTAGCTGTGGCCATGGGCAAATCCCAATTCTTCCCTTTGCTGGTTAAGTGATCTGGACAAGACAATTAACAGCCCTGTTTCTAAGTTTCCTCCTCTAATATGAGGAAAACATACTTATAAAGCACCTAAAATAGATACTTGCAGGATTTTCTTTTCATTTTCCTCCTCTCATTACTGCAAACTAATTACCTTCTTTCCATTCCGCTCTCAGGGTATGTAACCTACAGGAAGCTTTAGGGAACACAGATTGATACAGTGTAACAGTTGATTCTCGCCAGTTGTTCTCATAGTGGAAAATGGTGGGCAAAGATTATTTCTTACAAAGATGTGCATATTCAGATCTTAGCACAGCTCCAGAATACAGCATACACAAAATAAAATTAAATGACTAATAATGAATGAATGATTCCTCTACCTTGAACATTTTCAAAATCCAGCTTATTTTCTCCCTTTCCTACCTATGTGATGTCTTTCTTGATTCCTACAGATATCTTTAGATATTTCTTCCTTGCAATTACATTGAACCATCTATCTGCATACAGTATCAATCTATAACTCGTAACATTGTGAAATATATATTTATTGTCCTAACCTGTAAACTCTTAGACAAAAACAAAACAAAACAAAACAAAACAAAACAAAACAAAACAAAAAAACAGCAACAAGCAACTGTCACCATTAACTGGGTCACTGCATGCTTGGCTCTCTGCTAAGCACTTCATATAATTATTTAATTTAATCTTCCATCAGCCCTATGAAGCAGAAACTGAGATCACCATTTACACCTGAAGAAACTAAGGTTTAGAAGGATTAAATTACTGGGGCGCCTGTGTGGCTCAGCCCTTAAGCATCTGCCTTCAACTCAGGTCTGATCCCAGGGTCCTGGGATCAAGCCCCACATCGGGCTCCCTGCTCGGTGGGAAGCCTGCTTCTCCCTCTCACACTCCCCTTGCTTGTGTTCCCTCTCTCGCTATTCTCTCTGTCAAATAAATAAATAAAATCTTAAAAAAAAAAAAGAAGGATTAAATTACTTATTCAATGTCACAAAGCTAGCAAGCATCAGAATTGGAATTCTAGTTCCTCTGGCCCAAAGCTTGACCTCATAACCACTGCAGTATACACCCTCCTTGTCCTATGTACCCCTGTACCATCCATCCCTGCTAAGCTCCTGTTTGTAGTAAAATGCCTGGAACACAATGAGCATTCCATAAATGTTGTTGACTTAAATAATTTCCATGACCTTTTATTAACTTTGAGCTCATTTGCACATTTTATCCAGATTGTTAGCCACTTTGTGTTAGAAAGCTTCCAGACCAAAAATCACACTCTACAGACAACACTGCTTTTGGCACCCAGCATCCAGTTATCTTGTCAGTCTAACAAGAGGCCTCCAGTGATGCACAATAGGAACTGTTCAATTTCCATTTCTAAAACATGTTATTTGTTTTTACTCTGGTATTGAGGGGAAGTTACATAATAAGGAACATTTTCTCTCAAATAATTTAAATTAACATAGTCCGATTTTATCTTTGTTGGGGATTATATTAAATAGCATTTAGGGTGTCAAATGGTCATCCTTTCATTTGCACTAACGATGTGCATATCCTGCCCTGCTATATGACCCACATCTTTAAGCTGTGAGCTTTCTGAATTTTAGCTGTTACTTTGACCCTGATTTCTCAACTGCTATTTCTGTTTGTCCATGGACTTGATTCTTGTAGTCTTGACCTCTGCTCCTCATAATCAGATTAACTCAGATAAAGCTGCCTCAGGGAAGAGGTCAAAACCATTGCCAATAATAGTAGTTGCCCTACTTTGGTCTATTTTCAACACAGTAGCCAAGAGACCCTGTTTACAGCAAAGTCAGACCAGCACTACCACCCTTTGCTCACAATTCTCAAGTGGCTTCTTACCTCACTCACAGTTGAAGTCCAAGTCATAGCTATTGCCTACAATGTCCTACACTATCTGCACCCCTCTCCTCCGATTTCACCACTGAATATTTTCATCCTCATCCATTTGTAGTGGAATCATCCTCCCTCTGCTCAAACACGACAGGAATACTTTCACCTCAGGCCCTTTGCACTTGCCATTTCCTTTGCCTTTTCCCAGACTGCTTCTTGTTTGTTTCAGTCAAACCTTTATTCTAATGTCCCTTTCTAATCAAGGCATTATCTGACCACCTTACTTAAATGTGCAACCTTCTTTTTGCTTTATTTTCAACCCAGATACTTATTAGTACCTAACATTCTATATATTTGCTTAAATGGGTTTGTTTATTGTCTCCCCTTGAACACTGTGTAAGCTCCACGACACAGGCGCATGTCTCTATTTTGAGCATTGCTAGATTATGGAGCCTAAAGAAGTACCTGGCACTAAAGAGGTTCTCAAAACGTAAGTGACTGAATAAATAAATAAGTAGATATACTACTACTGACTTTTGCAAATGGCTGAAGCATGGGATATTATTACTAAATAATACTAGCCAGTATATAGAAGCAGCTAATATTATATAGTCATATTTTGTTAAATCTTTACACTTATTGTTTGAGGTTAATCTATTAATATTAATATTTTTTATTTTTTAAACAAAAATTTTAAACATATATACTAAAGGCAGTGGTATTTCAAGGTGAAGACTGGCTCTTAAGTATAAATAGTGCTCCGAACACCGCTATTGTCAATATGCTCCTCAGGTAGATCAAAGAACGAGACACTGAGAGCCAAAGATGCACAGAGCTAGAGACATTCATATGGCTTTGAAGAGGCACAGGAAGTTACATCATGAGGAACACTTTCTCTCAAAAAAATGGGGTGTGCATTTCTGGAGCATTTTTGTTTTGTTTTGTTTTCCAGTAGAAGACCATATTTTCATGGAAGTCATGCCCTGACCTAATTAATAATTTTAACAGGGGTGATCAAGTGAGCTTTTCTCATTATGAGCAAACCTTTCAATCTTTCTTTTTTAACCTCACTCTTGGAGAATCTGATTTAAATTAACTTAAATTTATTCTTTATTATTTATCTAAAGAATTTTGAAGATAGAGTAAAACTAGGCCACCATTTGTTAATAAAACTTAAACTGCTCCTTTTACTTGGAACATCTCCTCTAGAAGAAACCACAGCCTTCATCAAAAGCCATCTGCCCACATAAATTTTAAGAGAGAAAGAGAAAGTGAGACAGAGAGAATTTCACTTCACTTGAGAACAAACATAAGATCTTCAATTATTTAGAAACTCTGCATGTGGGTTTTGTTCTGCAGATTAAACATACTTCTCTCCCATAAAAAACATATCTCTTTGATTAGTCCTTTTCTCTCACTTTCTCCCTCTCATGGCCACTGCCATGGTCCACTCCTAGCAAGGACTATGGTAATAGCCTTCTAACTAGTTTCCTGTTTTTCAGAATCTTCACTTTGCAAACAGCCCTTTATTTTTTTTCCATATCATGGCTCTTTTATTTTTTTTATAATAATATTTTTATTATATTATGTTATTCACCATACACTACATCCATGGTTTTTGATGTAAAGTTCGATGATTCATTAGTTGCATATTAACACCCAGTGCACCATGAAATATGTGCCCTCTTTACTACCCATCACCAGCCTATCCCATTCCCCAACCCCCTCCCCTCTGAAGCCCTCAGCTTGTTTTTCAGAGTCCATAGTCTCTCATGCTTCATTCCCCCCCCATTACCCCAGCCCTTTAAAGTCCCAAGAAATATCCCTGAAACTCAGATCTGTTCTTCTGTAAAAAAAAAAAAAAAGAAAGAAAGAAAGAAAGAAAGAAAGAAAAGCAAGACAAATTCCCATTGTTCAAAGATCAAGTTTAGAATGGCATACACAGTTTTCTACAACCTGACTCTGATCAAATTTTCTGGTGCAACTCTGGCTAGCCAAGTCTAGATACATAGGACTACTCACTCTTTTGCTGTTTTGTAAAAAGAATAAGCTTTACTAAATGAAGGAATACAAAAACAATGAAATTTTTGTCATTTATGCAATTTTTGAAAACCTTATAAAGTATGAACTGAAAACTACAGTCTTTGTACAGAAACTATTTCTCCTGGGTCCCTGGTAAACTGAGTAGATTGCTCATTTCACCCTATTTATAAATCCTACATTTTTTAAGTGCACCTCACAACCTAAATAGTCATGCAAATGCTTACGCATAAATACACAAAAAAAGTTATTTTAAGCAGAATCTACAATGTATAGAAAACTGGGGCAGACTAATTAGTGCTGGGTTTAAAACTCATTAAAAAAGAAAATCTTTTGGATTGTTTTACTTTATGAAAAAGATACAAACAAGGCAATTGGAGCAAAATAATACTATTTAAAGTAATATGATTAAAGAATGATATTCTGGAGGCAGATTACAATTGGTTGTGAGATATTTTTACATTCAATTTTATACTAAATAATAAACTAATTATAAATAAATTAGTTATTTCCCAAGTACTTAAAACTCTTAATCTTCTTTCTCACAAATTTTTTTTTAAAGATTTTATTTATTTATTCGACAGAGATAGAGACAGCCAGTGAGAGAGGGAACACAAGCAGGAGGAGTGGGAGAGGAAGAAGCAGGCTCATAGCGGAAGAGCCTGATGTGGGGCTCGATCCCGGAACGCCGGGATCACGCCCTGAGCCGAAGGCAGACGCTTAACCGCTGTGCCACCCAGGCGCTCTCACAAATTTTTAAGGCTCAGAGGCAGGTAGACTATGGAAAGGAAAAGGAAGAAAAAGAAAACTATTAAAATCTAAAAAGAAGGTGCACCTGAATGTATTGAGAGTTATGGTTTATTAAAAGAGAAAATCTTGGCAATTAATCAAAAGGCTAGGATCTGGCACTCTGTTCTCTTTAGCCAAGTGTTTTTCCCATGACAGTTTTTACTCGGTGTCTTTGTTGAGTTCTGGTTCCCTAAGCAAGTGGGTCTGATCTATACCCAGATCTACAGTGCTGGGCAGCAGCTGGAACTTGTTTTCTGGCCTCTGGCTACAGGCTTGTCCATAACATTTGCAGGGCCTGTCAGAACAATGCACATGGAGGTTTAATGCTGTCCCCCTTCTTTTCCCACTCCCACCAGTTCTGTCCCACACAGTGAGGGGACTGAGACACAGGTATACATGTGTACACTGTGGCCCACTGGTCAGCCCATAGGTCCAAGCTCCTTCGCCACAAGCAGCCTCCCTTTGGCTCACTTGTCCTAGGAATGCACATGTCAGAGATGAGGTCTACAGACAAAGGAAGAGGTCTATTCAGGCCTTGGAAGCAGAGCCAGGTTATTGGGTTAGGGAATTTCAGAGTTTCTGGTACATAGAAATAGTCTAAAAAGGGTAATGAGGGATCTACTTGGGTATATCCTCTTGGCCTCAAGAACAAATGGTCTGGTGGGAAGAATGAGCACAGAACCCAGAACAGAACTACCTTGATGCTGTCAGGTCTCTGATATAGAGTAAGCATGGAACACCAGTAAGTAGCACAGCAGCTGCCAGGATCATGAGAATGTTGCCATTTTGGTGCAAGGAACCAGGTTGAGGAAATTGGAGGTCATATGCTCAATGAAACTGGGCTTATATAATATTCTTTGTACTTACTTTTCAACAGAGACTCTGTTACAGACAGACTGCTTGTGTTCTCCCCAAATTTAAATGTTCAATGTATTTTCAGTGTGATGGTATTCAGAGGTGGAGTCTTTGGGAAGTGATTAGTTCATGAGGGTAAAATCCTCATGAATTAGACTAGTGACCTTATAAAAGAGACCCCAGAGAGCTCCCTTCTCATTTCTACCAGTGAGGATATAGAAAGAAGACGTTCATCTCTGAAGCAAAAAGCAGGTCCTTACCAAACACTGAATGTGCTGGTGCTTGATCTTGGACTTTGCACATAGTCTCCAGAACTTTGAGAAATAAATTTCTGGTGTTTATAAGCCACCCAGTCTATGGTATTTTTGTTATAGCAGTCTGAAAGGACTAAGACCCACATATTTTTATAATGTTTATTCTTTGTTCATGTATCTCTGTCTCTTAGAATGCTTCTTCTTTCTTTCTTTTTTTAAAAGATTTATTTATTTTAGAGAAACAGAGACAGGGAGTGTGCAGGAGGGGCAGAGGGAGAGGGAGAGAAATCATCAAGCACACTCCCCCTGAGCACAGAGCTCAACACGGGGATTTGATCCCATGACCCATGAGATCATGACCTGAGCCGAAGTCCTCAGTTGGACGCTTAACTGACTGAGCCACCCAGGTACCCAGAATGCTTGTTCTTTTTTGTCTTCCTGTCAAATTTCCAAGGTTCTCTAAAGCCCAGGTCACATACCTACTCTGCATGGAACATTCCCTAATACACATTCAGCAGAATTACCTTAATCTCAGATAGGGCTTTGCATATAACTCTAACTTAACACTGTCACGTAGCATTACATTTGTTTATGTGTATTTTCTCTATTAGAATATAAGTTCATTGAGTACATGGATTGTGCCTCATTCCTTTTTAACTCCAAACCAAACACAGCATGTGATCTATGCTAAGAAATTATTACTTGATGAATTGAATTAAACACATGTATCAGGTTTGCTATTCCTATACTATTCTACTGATTTCTATCTTGAAACTCATGCTTATCGATGTCTTTTGTGATAAATGTGACATAGTATTCAGATATTATATAACCAGGAAAGTTTAGATATATTATTTTCATTGAATGAGATTACCAGTCAGCAAACTTTTTAGACAACCTCTTTCCTGCCACCAACTCTACTATTGCAACACAAAAGCAGCATAGATAAGTTGTAAACAAATGAGTGCAGCTGTGTACCAATAAAACTTTATTTACAAAAACAGGTGACCAGCTAGAGGTGGCCTTTATCTAGAACAGTCTTTCTCAACCATGATTACATAAGAGAATAAACCCTAAGGCCTTAAGCATCCATTTATATACTTAATGAACTTACTACTTTTACATCTAGAGTGGTAGTAGTTACGTAGCATCTTAGGAGAACTGAGATAGTTACTCAAACAGTTTTCTTTTTTCTGTGGTTTAGGTGAACAACCCTAGCTGATAGAAAGGCTTATCTAGACTGGTGGATATTTTTCACTATATATATATTCCACTGTAGATCCACTATATATATATATTCCACTATATTCATGGATAGGCCTAAAACTCTTACATTTTCAGCATGCAATATCCGATTCAAGTCGATCTTCTTTTCAAACAAATTCCTTTAAGTCTTTTCCACTTGAGTTTTTTATTATGCCTAAACTGAAAACTGCATGTTATCATTGTCAATTATTTTCTTGTAGGTTTTAGCAAGAAAGCACGCCCCCCCCTTTTTTACATAGATTGCTAACAAGATAGTATTTTCTTCAATCTATATTTTATGGACTTGAAACTAGATATATATAGCTAAAACCCAGGCTGAAATTCTTATTTAAATATCTGGGGAATATTTTAATTGAATTTTATATGCACCACTGAAGTAATTTCTGGTATTCAATACTCCATCCAAGTTCTTTAGGTATTACCAAGGCCAAGAAACTTGAAATCACCCTTGATTCCTATCTTTCATATCATTCAGTCTATTAAGAGATTCCACTGGCTCTACTTTTCAAAGCATATCCATTTCTCTCCCAGCAACCATGCTGGTTCAAGCTGTCCTTATCTGTCCTCTGGATTACTGCAGTAACCTCATAATTAATTTCTGTTTCTATCTTGTTTCTTTCCTTCTCCTCTCAACATAGCTGCTGGAGAGATCCTTTTAAAATAGACGTAAGACACACAAGTGTTTGCTTTGCTCAAAATCCAAGGCATAATCAACTTCAGATGGATAATAATCTGTGAAAGGGTCGAGGGACCTGTCAAACCTCTCATAGACTTGAGAGGTTTGAAACTAGCACAGAGCACATCTGGCATTTGAGGCTCTGATATATGACCAGAGGTTCCTCAATTTATATCTATATGCTGATGATTTTATAAGTGTTAGGAATTTTAAAAATAATAATACCATAGAGTGTTTACTCCTACTTCTGAAATAAGTAAGTCCTAAGTCCCTTAGCTCTGGATTCTAGTCCATTCTATTAAACTTTATGGTATGGCATTAACTTTTCATTTGTGTATATTTGCTTTTCATCTGAAAAAAATTCATAACACAAATCCAGTGTCTCATCTGCAGTGAATCACCTGCAAGTAACAAATGAGAAAATATTTATGGCAGGAACGTTTTAAAATTTAAAGAATTACAAATAACAAGAGCATATTTTATAGGCATTTAAAAGTATAGAAACAATTCCACTTCATTAGGGTCCAAAGCAAAGTAGAACCATTTGTCCATGAACTCCCCCGGTGAGGTATTTGGATGTGTGGATGGTAGAAATCTGAGTAGTGCCCCTCCACAGGGCTTACAGACTTCAGATATTATACAGGACTTAGAAAATGGTAAAGGAAAAAAGGCTTTTAAGGCTAGCCTTCCTGTTGATGAGGACGGACCTTCAAATTATATTACTAAGGGTGTCTTATCCTACTCCTCTTCTCCCACCTTTGGTCTGAGATCATGTACCAGGGTCAAATACCAGGTTTAGGACTGAGATGAACAAGATTTTAATTGTACAGATATGAATAAAGTCCTCTGTGTCCCCAGGATCTTAGGACTCTTAATAGCTCCCTCCTCTTCACCATGTCCTCTTGCTTCAGGGAATACTCCCAGGCCTTGTGGTCTGAATCTGCTCATTCCACCTAACCCCTTCTGAGGACCCTTCATTTCAATGCTAGCTCTTGATTCCAAACTTTCTCTTTACACTTAAAATTGTATAAAGTCTTCCTGTGTGAAATGCAGTCTTTAGTTTCTCTCTGCCCCAAGCTCAAAGCTGTGGATTGCCTCTACTTACTCCCACAATCAAATGTGACTTTTGTGGACCCAGTCAGGTCAGAGTTCTGAAAGCCTAGCTTGAACAAGAGAGGAAGTCAGACACCACTTCTAAAGAAAATATTCTCTTTTCCCTGATAACAAAGGACTCAAGATGGTTTCTGTGAGAACTCAACCTTGTCTTTCTTCATCAGAATTAATGTGAACATTTTTAAAAGTTCAGAACCATTATATTCTGTTAGATGTTAAAGGAGAGTAGAGGAGGAAAAAAGGAAGACACATATTCCACAGATAAAGTGCAACCTGACTGTTCCAATTACCTAATTGCCTATGCCTTATAGTTTGGTTTCTTCAACTGACAGATTCCAAAAGTTATCTTCACACACAATTCCAAATCTCAACTGATTCTCCAAAAATTGAATATTTTTTAAACGGCTATTCTATACATTTCCTTAGTAACAGATACACAAATAAACACACAAGGCAAATGCATATGTGTGTGTGTACATATTTTATTTATATATATATATATTTATAAATTTATATATATTTATACATTTATAAATTTATATATATTTATTTATATATATCTTCCTAAAGGAATATATATTTCTCTTGAGCTTCAGGTAATTTGAACTTTGAACTTGTCTACATGTTAGTTTTTCCAATTATTACAGATAAATTCAAATTTGTTTTTACATTTGAATTTGATACTTGTGTAACTTTCAAACTTTCAGCACAGCAACATGAAATCATTGACTACTGAATTGAATTTTAAAAGAAAAATATGTAATGTTATACCTAGCATCTATTAATCACTCATTAGGTGCCAGATACTACTCAAAACTCACAGATTCTATGTCTTTAATTCTAAAGACAACACCGTGAAACTTATTTCATCGTTATACCCATTTTAGTGATAACAAAGGAGGTACAGAAAATCATAAATGCATGTGGCAGAGCAGGGATTTAAACACAGAATATAACTCCAGAGTCTTTGCTCTTAACTATTTGTTTTTTTTAATTAATGTCTTGAGGTACTAATTTTGTGTAGTCATCATAAAAGAAAGCCTTCAAAGAAATTGCTATTGCAAACAAAATATTCATGACTAGAAATAATAAAAGGAAGGCCAAGTCTGAAAACATAACCACCCCCACAAAACGGATTCAGCTTCAGCCAGGGAAGCTGATGTGCCTATTAAAATATTCTAATTAGCTGTCTTTTATTTTTTCTTGTTTCCCATCTTCAACTCTTCCATAATCTTCAAACAGAAGTAGACATGTAGTTGTTAAACTCACAACAATAATTTACTATAAAAAGGAAAAGCCGCATACTGTAAGATTTTCATTGCAAAATAAATGACAGCTTTTCTAAAAACAGTCATTGTTAACAATAAAAAATTTGAAAAATTTTCAGGCAAAACAACAGAAGTTGAAAACTCCTTGGCATTCAAAGAAAATTCTGAAAAATGCTAGGTCAACCTTATGACCATTTTTGACCCATCTTTGCACATTTTCCAACAATATGCCAAGAGATAACATTTACATTTAAGAAAAACATTAGAAAAATTCCTTTCACACTGTTACTGGGCACTTGCTGGTGGGAGTGTTAATTGTTACAGTCTTTTGCAAAGTTATTTGTTAAGCAACTAATACCTCCTCCAGTAAATCATTATGAGGAAATAATCAGAAATGATCAAGATTTATATACAATGATATTCATAATTAAAACGGATTAATATTTAATTTAAAATCATGGAAATTTGGAAGACATAGGAAAATATTCCTGAATAATATTGTTGTATAAAGCACTAGGCAAGTGTGAGCGTGTGTGTGTATAATTTGATTTCCATGTGTATAATTTTGATTGTATAAAAATACACCCAAAACTTCATTAGGCTCTCCTTTATACTGGAGGGTCCATTAAGGAAAAAATTGTGTTGTTTACTTTCATGTCCCCAACACTTAGTTTAATATCAGGAACATAATTAATGCTCAGCACAAAACAACAACAACAACAAAAACCCCAGAAAATTAACAAATGGATGAATATTTATTGTTGAATTCCTGATAAGGAGTTCTTTAATGACCAACCATTTCCAACTCCTAAGCTGGCTGTCCTTGATAGACCAAGCACATGTACACAAGCAGATATTCTCTATTCAAAGGAAGGGTCGTTTGCATCCCCCTTTTAATTTTGCAAAATTAGGCAGCAGAGTTTTTATTTGTTCACTTAAGAGATAATAGCCTAGTAACAACCTCATAGTGTTCTTGTGCAGCTTAAATGGCACAAAGGCGTGAAAAGCATTTAACACACAAGCATATAGCACTAAATAAGTAAGAGCTACAGTTACCATAGTAAACTGAATCCCTTAGGATCTATTGAGATGCACTATGTAATTTTTCTCTGCCTGCTTTTAGTTCTTTTTTCTGTAGTGTCCATCAACGTCAGCATGTTAGCTAACAATGTGTTTAATACTTAGGAGATGTTGCCTTATTATTCCTTACTTGAAATCCCATAATAGCTCCCCAATGTCTTCATAACAAAATCTAAACTCCTCAAACTGACACAAAAGACATCTGATGGCCTGGCACATTTCTACCTCTCCTGTTCCATCTCCCACTAGTGTCTTGTATGTGCCCTCAACCAAACTAAATTACTCACATTCCCTGAATTCTCCAATTTAGACTGCATACTCTGTATCCTAGTTTGCAATATCTAAGTTCTAATCTTCCTTTAAAATTCACAACTGTCACCTTCCTCAGGAAACTTTCTCTGTCCTCCCTCTTCCAGCTGGATCTGGGGTTCCTCTTTTACACATGACTAAGTGACTCTGATGTCATCACAGCTTTCCTTGACTGACTTCCCTCTAGACTGGCACCTGTTTAAGGTCAGGTTCTATGTCTTAGTCATCTTTTCTGGTGTCCAGCACAAAGCCTGGCCCAGTGCAGAAGCTCAATACATAGTTAAGGGGTGAATAAATTATCTAGCATAGTATTTTCAGATGGATTAGCATGCATACAGTAGTGAAGCTTGTGAAATCGTTTTACTGATGTGCTACATTGAATTAGTGAGAAACTACAGTACTCAGGTTCGAAATACAAAATGGCTTAAAGTTTCAAAGAACATTTTAATTATTTAGGGCAGATTTACCAAAGAGGCCAATTAAGCATAAAAGCACATTTAACATGGACCTCGCTTTCCAAGGTTACCTTGCAAATTAGAAGTGAACCGCTTTATGTTCATAGGCATTTCATAGACACACCTCTTTTTCTAATATAGTGCTTTATTGTTATGGGCTTTGATCATCTGCTTTTTTCTTCATCATTAGCATATGTGTGATCTTATGTTTGATGAAGGCATTTCCAATTTCAAACACCGCTAAGACTCCTTTCCTAAGATAATCTAATAGCTAGTGGGAACGCCTTGATACTATTTTTTCTAACAAAATAAAAAAATATATATTTGACTCTAATTTACCTTAGTCCTTAATGTCTTCAAAGTAGAGACTTTGGGAAAAAAATAGAATACAGGAACCAAGAAGTCAGTGGTATGGCTTATTTCTTGTTGAGATATAATATGAGTCATGTTACTGATATTTAGGTAGACACACAAAATCCAGTGTACAGTTATTGACAAACAGTGGCAGTGTCTACTAATGAAAAATAAGGCTTGTATAGATTAAACTGAAACCAATGAAAATTTACAAAGAAATTTTTAAAAAGTAAGCCAACTTTGTTTAGTAAAGCTGAATAAAGGGCAGAAAAAGAGGGATTACCAAGGGCTACAAAAGGCCAATAAACATAGAGGTAAGTATCCCACATTCCTAGAAATACATTTTCCTCATTATAAAAAGAAGCCAGTGTTTTCTTATAGTGTCACAGATGTCAAATATAAGATCATAAATGTTACAGATGTCATTTATAAGGTGACAGCCAGAGTAGGTACACATTCAACTAGGGAAGTATAAAGTCATACATATCTTTGGAAAGTAACTTACTCATATTTATTAAAATTAAAAATACAGGTATTCTGTGAGTTAATCCTGCTTCTAAGAATGTATCCTACTATACTTTCAAAATCATTTAAAACGAATGTAAATGTATGTTCACTACACCACATTTTGTTTCAGCAAAAAAACAGCAACAACTTAATGCCCATTAATCTATGTATGAATACATGATTATACATTCACAAAATAGAATACTATACACTCATTAAAAGAAATACATATTTTAACCCTTTTAGAAATAAATTTTTAAAAAAGTATCTTCATCTACTCAAAGTTAGGATCTTTTTGGAGTTAAGCATTTTCTTATAATTTAATACATATGTAAGGAAATTTTCCACTGAAATTGTTCAATTAAAAATTATTTATCTTATTTTAAGCCAGATTAAATAAGAGAGGGAGACAAACCATAAGAGACTCTTAATCATAGGAAAGAAACTGAGGGTTGCTGGAGGGGTTGGGGGTGGAGGGATAGGGTAACTGGGTGACATAATGAGCACTGGGTATTATATAAGACTGATGAATTACTGAACTCTACCTCTGAAACTAATAATACACTATGTGTTAATTAACTGAATTTAAATTTAAAAAATTAATAACAAAATTGAAAGTATAGCATAGGGAATATAATCAATAATATTATAATAACACTGCATGGTGACAAAGGGTAACTATACTTATCATGGTATTTTGTAATATACATAATTGTGGAATCACTATATTGTACACCTGAAACCAATAGAGTAATGTATGCCAAGCATACTTCAATAAAAAACGCAAAAAAAGAAAAAAAATATTTAGGGAGGTACCACAGTATTCTGAACAGCTAAATGAGACATTTATGACAAAACTGGAAACTCAAAATAATTACTTATATACAATAAATTTGATTTCTATTTCTCAAAGTAAATACACTAAACTATCCTACATGATTTAACCTTTTCCTTCGCTTCAATCCACTGTCCTTTCCTTGATAACAGATTGTAGAAATAAATTAACTAATTTGTTATTCTATGACATTTCACTATTTAAGCTGTCACTTATGCTTTTATTTTAAAGAAGAATTACTTGTAGATACTTAGTGCCTTTCTTCTTATGCATTTTTTTTTTTTTTTTGCATTCCTTCATCATCTTCTCCTGCTATTTGCTTTAATCTGTAAGATCACGTATGGGAAAACTAAAATGAATTTAATGAGAGAGAAAATAGAACATGCTCCTATTACTGACATCTCATGAATTCTACAATACTTGTTTACTTTTAAGTATTTTAAAACCAGTATAAAAAATGAGCTGACAATTAAAATTATACTTTATTTGTAATCAATAATATTTGGCACCTAAAAAATAACAGATAATGCTAACTCAACAGTGATGGAACATACAATAAAGCTACACCCCTCTTCCCTATTAGCTTGATGTTCTGAATGGTTGGCAAAAAGTAAATTAAAAGGAACCTTATACATAGGATAAAACCCACTGTTTCTCAGAAATCTTGAGGATTAACCAGTATGTATATAATCATACTCCGATGAATACAAATAATACACAAATCCAAATGCATAATATTGATACTGATCAACATACTGCACTTACATAATTAAACAAATAAAAAATGTATATTGCAAAAAATTCTAAATATCACGCCACAATTATTTCAGCTTCATTATCCATTTCTCTGATTTCTGACTTATGTTTCAATTTGACTACTCTTTCACATTTACTTTGATGTTCAGTCCTGGATTCTAAAGATTATCATTGGCTTTTTCCATCAGCTCAGATTCTCACACTCGAACTTCTCAGTGCTCATCATCTGTATGTTTCAAAGTCACCTCCAATCCCATGCCCTCAACACTTACTTTCCCTGTATCTTCTTTCTTTGAATATGGTTCTATATACACATAGATGCTTTTATGACTGACTTCATTTTTTCAAAACAGAAATCTGGGAGTCATTCTAAACTCCCTTTTTTCTCATTACTACACATCTAATAAGTCATCAAAACTTACAAATTCTACCCCATCTATTTCTGGGATCTCATTCCTCCTCTCCTTTTCCATGTCTCATCATCTCTTACCAAAACTCTTACCAAAGTTTCTACCATATCAGCATCACACACCTGGAAGGACCTTAAATTCCCAGCACATACATCTGTTCCTCATAGTTCTTATAATACTATATTCTTCCATGAGGATTATGAGTATCAAGAAAAAGATGCTTTCTAGATTTTTAATTCTTACGTAGCTTTTCTATTTTGGGAAAACAGTGTAGAAGAGTGGAAAAGTGTATTGGATGTGTTTCAAATAGATCAGTTCTACAATTTCAGAGTTCAAATACTGTTTTATGCTTATTTAAACTTTGCCAAATTATGCAAATACCCAGAAACACAGTCTACTCATTGGCAAAATGAAGATGATATTTCCTGATACATGTCCATTTCTTGTTGAGATTAAGTTAGTAAATTAGTTATACAATCTTCCAGTCTCCATTTATCAACTCTACTATACACTTAACCTTACCTTACACGTACCAGACATTTATATTTTCATTTGGTTGTTGTTATGGGTTAAATTGTGCTTTCCCACATGGTGTTAAAAGTCCTAACCCCCAGTACCTGTGAATGTGACCTTATCTGGAAATAAGATCTTTGATGTCCACATTTGGTTGGGTTCTAATTCAATATATTTGTGTCCTTATAAATCAAGAAAATTTGGACAGAGAGACAGACACTTACAGAGGGAAGACCATGTGAAGACGCAGAAAGAACACTATCTACAAGCCAAGGATCGCCAAGGCAACCACAAGCTAGGTGAGAGGTATGGAACAAATTCTACCTTGCAGCTCTCAGAAGGAATTAACCCTGCCAATGGCTTATTTCAGATTCTGAGCATACAGAACTGTGAGACAATAAATTTCTGTTGTTTAAGCCACTCAGTTTGTAATACTTTGTCATAGCAATCTCAGCAAACTAGTGAACTTGTTTTACTGTATTTTGTTCAAATGTGTCCATTCTTTTGTTAACTATTTTAGAAGGTTAATTATGAAAAGACATGCACCTGGGATAGGTAGATCATTTGTCATATCGCTTACTAAGGAACCATAGATAACTAGATAATTAATGAAAAATAATGATAATGCCAGACATGAAATTCTATCAAACCTACGTGAAAACATGTTGAATAAAGAGTCCTTACTTTCTACAGAGCCAAAAGGAAGGCTCATGATCGAAAGAGAAAGCTAAATGAAGTCATTAATGGAACATTTTTCCTTAACTCCTCCCGGTATGTCTACCATATGGAATTCCATGCAGCTCTTTCTAACTAACTGTTCTATATTGCTCAAGGCTCTATTAGAGAGACAAGAAGCTACTTCAGTTGTGGGGGGATTTGTCACAGCATAGTAAATGACTGACTCACTGGGAGGACTGAAGAAATAGACTTTAGGTTAAAGATTTACTAACTAACCTTGAGGATATCCCACAGAACAAGGATCCAGGGGAATTGCTAACTCTTCCCCAAGTCAGGAAGTCTCTGGCACCACTGTAGGGAGCAGAAAAGACAACAAAAGCAGTGGCAGCTCCAGAACCACAGCACACCTACCCTAGTGAGATCTGTACCACATGCCCTGCCTCTCAGCATCCACAAGCACCAGACAAGATGCTGAGACTGCTGCTGATTCTGCATCAGAAGCCCCCACACAGCTTGCTAGTGTGCTTGTCGGCCAATGGAGCAGGAACTATAGAATGAGGGCTTTTCTTAGAGGGCTTCCTGTATCACATCTGAAGCTCCGACTGTAAGAGAATCTTGAAAATGTAGCTTATAGCTTTCCACATTCTACTATTCATCGAGGCCCATTAGAACAAGGTTGGGCTGGTGCTGAGCACCAATCTACCATGGCCACCAGATAAACTAGCAATGTTGGTTTGTTATAGAAGCACCTAAGATGCCCAATGAAATGCCTAGCAGAGGAGTCCTTACTCTTCATTGCCTCTTCCAGACTACTTCCTTCCTGAAAACTCCTTGTTTTGAAGCCCAGACTTTCAGATGACACTGCCTCCTACCTTTCTTTATTGAAGTAATTTTTACATGTAATTTAATTACTTTCACTCATTTCTTGAAGATTTTAACACCTGGCTCACCGCCACTTTGTTTTTTCCAGTCAGAATTCCCAATGGTTCAACATCGATGAAGAAGAACCTCGACCTTTTTTTCAATGATTTAATCCTCAATCATACCTCAGCCACCTTCTTTCAAGGTTATGCTCTGTCCCACTAATAACTAACTATATCCCGATTCCCATAATTTCAATTATAAACATCTCATTTTCTATAAATCATCTTCCACTGTCTCACATACCCAAAACTCAGCAATTCTTCAAAGCTAGAAGAAACATGTTCACTACACTTCATCTCTTTATACTTTCTGATGCTCTCACATGCCTAGCTGCCTGTCTTAATACTACAACTCATCATTATAATCTGGTACACTGTCACCTTTTCAATTATTTCCGTTCCCTAACACTCTCTAACCCACTTTTCCTGCCTTATAGTTTTCCATGACATCTATCTATCTATCTATCTATCTATCTATCTATCTATCTATCTATCTATCTACCTATCTACCTACCTATCTGCCTCTTTTCCTATTTAAGTATAATTTCCATGAGGCCATAGACACTGCTCTTTACTGCTGTTGCCTCAAGAATGTACAACGGTGCCTGGCACAAAGTAAGATCTCAATAAATATTTACTGAGTAAATTAACAGAATTATCTAGCAATAATTCCTTAATTTAACTAGAACATTATACATGTTCAAATATTTTGTTGAATAAGTGAGTTATACAGAATTGCAATTCTAAGATGAAGCAAACCCTTAAAATTTTATTTGGTCTACCCATTAAAGGTAAGTGGAAAAGTCTATTATAAAGTCAATGACATACAAAAATACAAAGGTAATATTTTTGCTATATACTGTGACATTTGAATATATATCTTTGAAAATTTTCCTTTTCTATTTCCTCGTCTAAAATTTCCCACCTTCTTAATGGTACTTACTTGAATTAATGCAACATTACAATTTTCAAAGATTAAAAATATATGAGATAACTTATTGAATGAATTCTTAAATTGGTCAATTAAAATAACTATAAGTTATATTAATATTGTACTGAAATTCTTATTCTCTTCTAATTGATTCTACTCTTCAATCTGTTTTTAAGGAAGGAAATTAAATAGCCTGAAAATATTTAAAGATTCACTTTAACAATGCCTTTCAGCAGTCATAATGTAGCTCCCAAGTTATTAATTACATCAGGTAAATCAACCATGACAATCTATTAATAGGAAATGGAGAAGAAAATTAAATTAGTAAAAATGATTAAACTGATTAGCTAATTATAGAGACCCACGTTACATAAGCTTGCAACAGGAGAGCCTATATCCATAAACTTACATGCATGTTACTTTGATTGTTTACAGCAATGTTGTTTTCATTACTATAATGAACCATCCAAATATCTACAGTATGTCAAATTGCATGAAATAGTATACTTAAAGAAATGTTTCAAGTCCTTGAGTTAATTAACATGCTCCTAAAATCTACAGTTTAAGAGGTAGAAGCATATCACACAAATGCTACTTAGAACTTATAATAATATGCATAATGAGTCAGTTTTAAAATGGAATTATCTGGGTTTATGTATTTGTAACTCCACACAGTATGCAAGAAACAATGCAAAATTATTTCCCTCCCTTTTTCCTTTTTTTTTTCCTTTCTTTCCTTCCTTCACCTTTTTTGGTCCTCTATTATGTGCCAGCCACTTTGACAGGTTTGACTGAATAACACATAACAAAACACACAAATTAACTGAGCTCTGAAGGATAGAAAGCAGTCAGTCAAGAGAATAGCTGTGAGGGAGGAGGTCATAAGTGATGACTGTCTTTCCTGAGAGCACCCACACAACTTTCCTCTGATGGGAAAAGCAGTGTATATTCTAAGAGCGAGTGTGCTGGGAACAGAGTGGGTGACAGTAAGTGTGTTAAGAGAAGAGACAGAGTAGGTAGGCAGGGTTGATACCACGCAGTGTCTGGCAGCCAGGGAGGGAGACTGGATTCTATTGGGAGTATGATGAGAAGCCATTTTCTGGGAAGGAGGGAAGGTGGAGGAGTGCCAAATTATCAGTGCATTGTAAAAGAAACTTCTTTTTATAGGCTACCCTATTTTCTATATAATGTTAGAGAATCACATAAATCCAAAAATTACAGTACATTAAAAAAAGGAATGGTGCCAAATATTCATAAAAGAATTACTAGACTGTAACTAAATGATTAGCGGTAATGGAAAACAATGTGTTCCTGACACTTAGAAATTTTAGGAGTCACATGAAAGAAAGTGTGGTCTAATGATCACTAACAAAAGATCAAAGTGAGTTTCCAGCCTTCTGCATGCCCTAGATAACAGCTACTAATAAATGCTGCTTATACAGTAACTCTGTTGAATGGTAATTTGACATATTAATCATAGCATTGAGTGGATGGAGGTTTATTCTGATCTTTACTTATCACTAACTCTTAGGATAAGAGCCAGTATATTGCAAGCACCTGCAATTTATGAGCCACAATAGTAAGTGTGGTCTATGTATGCAGCGAGTGCTTAATAAGACTATTTTCTTAATTGAAGTATAATTTTGAATAGCAATAGGTCATCCAAATTGAGAAATTTTGAAATGTTAACAGACGTTTGTTAAAATCACTGCACATTTTTATATATAATTTATATTATTATATTATGAAGATGTTAAATTATATCCACATATTTACATCATAGATTGTTATGTAAAGATAAAAGGAAGGATTGATATTTGCAATTGTTCTATTCCAACCAAGCACAATCAGATAATACACTTATCTAAGGGAAGAAATTAGGATGAATAAAGGAAAATATTTAAAATATAACTATTCTCACCTATTTGTTCCATAATAGCTTTTTGAAAATATTAAATCTGTAGATTTAAAAGAAGAAAAAATATGTAAGCAATGTGAACTGGACTGAAAACACTCATTATTTAAGATATTTAAGGCTAGCTATTTATTTGCTTCAAAATAATTTGTTGTAGTCTCTATTCTTCTCTTGGTTCCACTGCCTACACCTTTCCAAGGAATGAATAAATACTCTTACATGTACATAAATACCCTCTTTTTAGAAATACACGTTGGTCATCTAGTGTGGGTTATATATACATGTGCAAAATTTAACGTAACTCTACATGTCTTCTGTGTTCAGAAAGATATGTTAAAAGAGAGTATTATATCTATCTGAAGATTAGCTCTATGAAAAAAATGTTTTCAAAGTTCTTACACAGAATGCTTTAGACATAAAAAACTGGAATCAATCAGTACTACATCTCTTTAAGGATACAACAGAACTATTTCTGAATAGAAAGTCACACAAACTTTCTGCCCGCAGGCTCCTGCTCATTCAGTACTATAATTCACCCTACCTATTGCTGCAAGACTTAACCTTTACAAAAGTTACATCACTTCTTCATTTCACTCCACTTTGTTTCCCTCCTATAAAACTTTTCCTCAGAAGCCCTTTTCCATAATAAATCATTCTCTTATTTACTTGCATTCTTCACAGAATGCTTTCCCATCTGCCTGTTTTGACTGAAATGGAGCTTTATTTAGAATGCATTGCTTTCCCGGACTCTTATCCATGGATACAATATCTCTTATTAGTTAAGGTAATGGTAGCTTCTGCAACAGAGAAACCCTTACATCTCAATAAAAGTTTTTGTAATTAGTGGCCTGGGAAACTTGGCTCCACACACTCACTCCAGGACCCAGGCAGATGGAGGTTCTATGGTCTTTAACACGTTGCTTTCTAGTTTGAGGACAGCGGATGGGGGAAAAAAGGGAAAGTTTAGAAAATATTATTGCCAACTTTGTGTTCTCTTCCCAGTTTCAAGAAATGTAAGTAAAAACTGAATTATCTTGAAATAATTTTGGTTGCTGAACTGGGTTCTTTGGACGGCAAAGTCTCTCTGGGACTGAACCAAGTAAGCTACAGATTTATACTTGTCTCACAGTCACATTTATACAAGTCGCTAAATGAATTCAATTCATTACTCACTGACTGTAAGTTCTTGGTGGCAGGGAAAGAGTAACATTTACCTGCATATCCTTATCATTTAAGAGGTGTTTTGTACTAAGTACCATTTTGTAAATACTGATGTATGAATGAATGAGTGGGTGCATGGACAAAAGTGAAAATGCCTATGATCATTCTCCATTGCCTACAGAGGAAAATCTAAACTTTTTATGACATATTATGACATGGCCATACATAGTCAAAGCTAAAGCCATTTTTTTCTTATCAACATTCTGGTTGAACCATATTGGACCCATTTCTCTATTCAACATGTAATCACTTTAGAACTCCATATACACTTCTGCTCATTTTAGTTCGGTACCTACATGCCCTTTCCTCTCTTATCCAAAAATATCCTGGGGCACCTGGGCGGCCTAGTCGGTTAAGCTTCTGACTCTTGATTTCGGCTCAGGTCGTGATCTCAGGGTTGTGAGAGCAAGCACTGCCTCGGGTTCCACACTGAGCACAGAGTCTGCTTAAGACTTTCTCTTCCTCTCCCTCTGCCCCTCCCCACTGCGGTCACACATGCTACCTCTCTCTCTCAAATAAATAAATCCTAAAAAAATAAAATAAAAATAAAAATACCTTATTTTCCATAACAAAACTCACATTTTTACCCATTGTTTGAAGTCTTCCTTAATCCTCTGCTCCTTTAGATAGATTCAATTTAGCTCCTATGGTGAATGGACCCTAGGGCCAGAGTTTTGACATTGATTTTTTTTTCCTGTTTTTCATTTTCTATACATCCCTTCTTTTTTTTTTTCTGTTTTAAATATTTTTTTTTTATTTATTTGAGAGAGAATGAGAGACAGCATGAACGGGGGTGAGGATCAGAAGGAGAGGAAAAGTAGACTCCCTGCTAAGCAGGGAGCCCAACACCTGTTTGATCCCAAGACCCCAGAATCATAACCTGAGAGGAAATCAAGAGTCAGACATTTAACCCACTGAGCCACTCAGGCACCCCATATACCTCTCTTGTGTGCAGACAGGACCTGTGACTTGCTCCTAGACAACAGATTGGGGCAAAAGTAAAGACATTTTGCATATGTAATTAATGTTCCAAATTCACTGATTCTGAGTTAATTAAAAGTATTATTATTTTGGGTGGGGTTGGTCTATTCAGGTGGAAAGCCTTAAAAGAAGGACTGGCCCCCATTGAGATGAGACTCTCCTGTTGACCTTAAAGGGGAATGTAGCTAGCAGGTCTCTAAGAGATGAGGGCCTCCTCACTGCAGTCATGAGGGCCTGAATGCTGCCAACAAGCGTATGAGCTTGAAAGAGGACCCCAAGCCCCAAATGAGTACTGAGATCTGAGTGACTGAAGCCTTAATTATGGGCTTGTGAGACTGACCAGAAAACCCAGCTAAATTGTGCCCAGATTCCAAAATCAAGAGGACTGTGAAATATATGTGTATTGTTTTAAGATGCTATATTTGTGGTAATTTATTATTCAGCACTAGAAAACTAATACAGGTATTTTATATATGTTCTCCCAGCAGTGTGTACTAACTCAGTTACAACACTTAACATGCTATATCTGTGGCTCATTCACATCTTTTTTTCCAGTGAGACTCTGAGTTCCTTGAAGGCAGGAACCTCTGATCTATAAAATTCAGTAAATCAGTAAATATTTTTGTTGATCTGATTAATATACTTACACAATTAAATGCCCATACATTTTCCTCTACTCTTGTCTAAGAAATCCAATCATTGGTAAAATAAGTAAAGTTAAAATATCAGGAAATTATTATAAACATCTAGGTCAATAGTGGTATTGCTGGCTCCTTTTATCCTAAGTATCCAGATTTTAGAACAATTATTTACACCTCCTACATGTATTCCAGGCAGTCTGAAAAAAGCCAATTAATCTCCTAACTTCAGATAACCTTTTTAATTTGAGATAGCATTTTTATTTTCTTGTCCCCAGACACTGTCCTAAGGATGTACCCTCTGTGAATATTTTACTTAGAATTCTGGAATCACAAAGTGTTCTGTCTTCTCCTATACGTGAATAAGGATGTATGTGACCCTGGCTGCTCATGGAAGCCAATTTTGTGGCTGTGTTTTGCCTATCTGATGGTGGAGAAAATATCTCTGGAGGGCAGAAGAGAGACACAAAAGAATTGTGTTTTTGATGACACTAAAGTATTGTATCACCAAATGCTGAATCCTGCCTTATTTGGGGATTTTCAGTTACCAATAAATCATGCCACAGTTTAAAACCAGTTTTAGTTGGGCTTCTGTTGCTTTAACCTAAAACTTGAACTGATAGTTTCTAAAGCTATATTCTCAAAGAATTATTATGATTTAGTATAAAGTAAACATTAGTCATTCAATTAGTTGTTTGTTTATAAAATATTAAGTAACTGAATTGATAATTCTGACATTTTGCTAATACTTTCCTCATATGATAATATAAACCAAAATTAATGCATTTCTTACCTTAATATTGAGTTATAAGATAAAAATAACAAATATCAGATATTTTAAAATATTTAACACATTTGATTTCTTAATGATATTTAACCACTCACACCCTGATTGTTCTGATCTAGTCTACATATGATTTATATTTGTTTTAATTGGTAGATATACTTACTCATATTTTGAAATTCCCATAACAGAATTGTACTTATGCTTCTAGATGGGAGTGTGACCTAATGGTTAAAATAAAGGATTTCTCTCTATATGAGAATTTAGCT